>NC_087063.1:81624297-81772523 GCF_963678635.1 Symsagittifera roscoffensis
CTTTGATGTTATGTCTGAGCACGCTAATAAACACTACCAAGTCCAAATCACTGAGGCTAACCTATTTGTGCGCAAAATGACAGTAACAGATTTTGTACTATCGTCGATAGAAAAAACTCTGTTGAAAACACCTGCAATATACAATTATATTGAAGTTTTACCAAAAACTTTTTTGACCACAACTGTTGTGCAAAGTTGGCGACAAGAAGACCTTTTTGCCAAAGAGCCAGTTCGTCGAATGATTTTGGCAATGAGCTCGAATGCAGCATACCTGGGTACTAACCGAACAAACCCGTTTCATTATCAAAATTTTCAGCTGAATGAAATCATTGCTTACCGAAACGGCCTACCCATTGCAGGAACTCCTGTGTCAACGACTGATAACAAAAGAATATACTATAACACATTGGAAGCTCTAGACTTTGTTTTTAACAATAGTCATGGAATCAGTTTGGCTAATTATCACAATCATTATATTATTGCATTTGATCTCACATCTACTCAGGAGGCTTCACATGACTTGATTCATCCTGAATTGACCAATTGCACCATTTCAGTAGAACTGAAATTTGATGCACCGCTGGGGAAAATGTAGAGTTACTTTTCATGGGAGAGCGTGCATCAACAGTTTAAGTGCGTTCCGATAGAAAAATAGCTAAAAACAATCTAATGAATTGAATCGGTAAAAAAAATGGACAATTTGCAGATTATTGAGCTTATAAAACGATGCAAGCATTTGAAACATCGATTTCGAGGCATTTTTTTCTCTTTTAGCATTTAATACAATATTGAAACGCGACAATACTTTCATGATAGTCAACGCATCAAACTCAGACCAGCCAGGAACTCATTGGTTACTGTTTGCTCAAGCTGGTGGTCAAATCTTTTTTGCAGATCCTCTTGGACAAAGCCTACACAACTATCCACATGTATACAAAAATATGAGACGTTCTATCCATGAGGGAAACCAAATACTGATGAATAAGCCAATCCAATCAGCTAACTCGGTCTTGTGCGGACTTTATTGTATTTATGTTGCTCATGTTATAATTTCATCTAAATTTCCTGTAGGTTTCAAGGTTAGCGACCATGACATGATGCGTTTTGATAAACATATGATGTTATAACTTTGTGATACTGATGCATTTCTTTAATGATTTATAATTTATTTATTTATTTTTAAAAAATGTGTTTTATGGTTGCGAGAACACAAACCGCTGGAACTATCTCACAATTATTATTCAGAAATTGTATTTTTTATTCATTATAAATTTAACAAACAAAGTATTTGAATCTATCTCTAATCGACCGAACCCACTCAAAATAAAGTCAATGATTTTTGAAAATGCAGCAGCATTATCCCCATTCAAAATTCAATTAAAACGTTCAATGGTTACATTAGTAATAAGATCAGTTTAACTTTGAATGGATTGAGTCTGTGATGCAAAGCAAATCTGCGGCAATCTTTTTCGCAAAGAAGCTCCGGGGGCGTCAAGGTTGCTAGTCGAATTGTAGTTAACAGCCACTTCCATTTTTTCCATCAGTGGTACTGATAGATGATATTTGCTGCACCCCATAATCAAACATTTAAAGGAGGAAAGGAGGCAAGGCACAATAAAAGATTTTAAGGTCATCTTGTTAACTGCTCCAGTGCATTCTTTTGTAACTTTGATAAGAACGTGGTAATGTGGCTGACCATTGGCAGGAGATTGAGAACAAAATTCGTTCTGATTTGAATGGACTGCAAATGCAAAGTTTGTATTAGAAGGAAGGTCAAAGACTTTGGGTTCATTGTTCAGAAAAAAAAATATAAAGTTTTTCCGAAATTGTTTAAAGTATTCCGGCGATTGTTCACACATTGCTTCAATCATTCTGATAATTAATAAATGAAACTGTTTTTTTTTTTTCAATTTCCTCAAGCCACGCGACATTTTTGTTGGAATAAACTTCTTCATCCTCGTCCCCGTTTTCACTGTTACAGTCTTTTTTGGAGGAAACCGATCGTTTTGATTGGTATCGTCGTTTTTGAGGTTTATCGTTTCCTGTTGTGGAAATTGAAATCTTTTCAGTGCTTTGATCATTTTGTTTTACTTTTGAATAGTTATCTGCTAAACAATCAAATTCGTTCGTCGTCAAAGTATCTGATTAATACATTTTGAACACTTCTTTGTCAGTTTTTTGTACAACTTTAGTGTAATATAGGTACCTGTTTTTTCAAATGTTTTGTTCCAACTCTGACTATACGTTTTTCTCCTGAAGAAATATCAAGGAAGTCATCAAAAAACTAGTATCACTTTCAAGCGTGTACATAGTTAATTAGCGGTAAATTTGTTTAACCGTATCAGTCAAGAGACAATTTAAGAATGATTTACCCAGCCGGTGAATAGCTTAACTCGGGCGATTTCTTTTACGGTATAGCTTAAGCTTCATTGGGGACTTTTTAATTTGTTTGCAGTTGGAAATTTATGAGTTTAAGTTATACTTGTCAAATCTGTCGGGCAAATTCCCGTTTTAGCTCCTAAATTTCAACGTTTTTACCCTAAAAGCATTCATGTTATCTCTTTGAAGTGTAAAACTTCTGTCATTTTATGCTAAGTGTATCATAAAAAGGCGCTATGCTGTTTCTTTGAAGTATAGATTTTCAAAGCGTTCACATTTCTACTTTAATTGCAAAAGCCCTGAAAACAAATTAAAATTTTACAAACCCAGAATTATGGTAATTGACTAAATCTTAGACCACCAGCAATAAAAAAACTAAAAGTGGTAGGTCAAACTAAATCTACTCACTATTTTTATTCAATCTCTCAAAATCAAACAAAACAAAATTTTCAACAATGGCAACTCCACTGCAAATCATTTCAATTATTTCTCTTGAAACAGCTATATTATACCCAACTTATACCAGAGATTTTATCGTAGTGGTTCAACAGGAACGGAAAATGCGTCATCGAAAAGCAAGTCCTTTGAACGATTTTGATCCAGGAAGCAGATAGTTCGACGAATGGGTCACTAAAAACCACATGATGTTACCCAATTATTTGCTAAATCAAATTGGTGTCCTCATACAAAGCAGAAAACAGATCTACGAGAGTTGTTGCGTGACTGAATCGTATCCTGCGCTGGAGCGCACAGGTATTCAAGACCCTACTTGCCTTGATCGTTCACCGAGAATAATACTGTTTAACCATGATTGCCAATCGATCCCCTTCTATGAAAATCAGGAAGGATCCATTAGAAATTTAGCATAGCGAGAAACCTATTGGAACATTGAGTCGATTGAATCACCAGATTCAACAGAAAAAAAAGATGAGGACCAGCAGACGCCCAAAACCCCAAAAAACCGGATATTTTTCCAATCACTCAACAACAGCAGCAGCACACTTCTTCTGCTTCTTCTTCTTCCAGCAGTCAAAGTCAGACTCTACCAACCTTAGTAACTGAGACAACGCCTATCAATGCTTGCTATGCGCCAAAAAAGTGCAAACTGCAATTTAGAGATCTCTGAAAACTAAAAAAACTTTGTTTCCACAGAGAGTGCACCAGTTTGTGGGTTTTTTATTTAGTTTGATAAGTTTTTTTTTAAATTATTGTAGCTGAATCTTTGTTTATGTTTTGTTTCTGATTTTCTAATTCAATGTTTGCTCTGTAATTTTAAGAAGTCTTCGAAAGAACAAAACTAAACAAAAAGAAACACATTTTAAATTTTTTTTTGTTTTTGAAAAAAAAAATTAAGAGTTTAAAAAATTTTGTGAAATAAATACTGGTATCAGTAATTATCCTCTGGTTTCGATCAATAGTAGTTGATTAACTTAGCTAAAGAAAGTTTGCCTGTATATGCAACACCTAACATGTTATTTCTGTTCAAAACCGAAAAAAGAAAAGTATGCAAATCTTCGTTTTTGTTTTTTTTTGTCCAAAAATTGTCAAACAGTGATTTCGTGAACTGCAACTTTGTCTCATAATGTTGCTATAATGATATTACGGCTGATGAAACCCGCAGTGCATTGATACAAAGCTTTTTGAAATGTAATTTTTGAGATAATCGAAATTCGTTAAAATTCATCGTTGGCCAAGTGTCGTTCACTATGAAGACGTGCTCAGAAATGGATGAAACCATTTTTTTAGACTCAGCGGGGTCAAAAACAAGGCGCAGCCGCCGCTTTTGAGTCTATGCGGCCACGTTTCAAAAGATATTTGGTGGTTTTTGAAAGGACTGCATATCCACTGAGCCAATGGTCCTCAACACCCTGCAGTGGAAACTATCTAAAAATAAAAACTGAAACACTGCAAAGGACCCAAGATATACCTGAATCAGTGAACATATACGCCGAATGAATTTAATAAAAACAAGAAAAAATCATTAAAAAAAAGAATAAATTGACCTGTTTGGTTTTTTTGATTTTCAGAAGTTTGACATGAAAAATTCCCATTATTTGATTTTTTAAAAATTTATGATTTGAAGCTTCGTCACTTCTTTGACGTTCATCAATAGCTGGAAAACAAGAACACCAGTTTTCATTTTGAGCTGGAGCGATTAATCAAAACTAACACAAATTTATCATTTACAACAACATAATAAAATTTCCAATTTAATCAAAAATTTTGATTTCAGATTTGATCCTATGTTTTTTTAATTCTTAAACAAAAACCGCCTATCTTTTATGGTAGCTTCTTTTATAGATCATCTGGGAGTTGCTCTCTTCCATTCCTAGTCTGAGCTTCAATTTTTACAGCTCCATTGATGATTAACTACATTCGGTGTAAGGCTTTCTTTTCACTCTGCTGGGCTTAGGTCTACTCGGGTGAGGTCTTTTTGAATTGAGTGCCGATGAATTGTTTCAAGCTACAAAACTTGTTTAGGAACTTCGTGGTTAGATCAGAAATTTTGGTTGATTTATGGTACTATTTTATAGGTTTATAAAATGAGCTGAAGTTGTTTTCTTTGATGTATCTGTGTGCAATTTGGGTGCACCCTCTCAATTTTATTAATCTAAGCTCCAATTAGGAAACCACTCATAGTTTGGCAATTAAGCAAACGATAGAAAAAGTTTGAAAATCAAAACAGATTTAATCGCAGTCGTAAGACAAACGGAAAATCACTTGAACTTTTTTGACTTGTAAACCAGTATCTGCTTTATTTGAACCTAGCTTTCCGAAATATCAAAGTTCTCAACAAACAACCTCGCAATGTGTACAAAAGTCGTACCCTGTAATCTCTGCCAAAAAAAACTGAGCGACCGGCGAAGCCTCAAAAAACTTCTAATGGCTGTTCACAAGATTGATCCTGTCAAAACCGACTACATCTGTGGTCACTGTGAACTAGAGGATAAGTCACTTCGTGTCATTTTGGAACATGTGGTGGACCTTCACAAAACAATCGATGAAACAGAAGGAAGAAGAATTTGTCTCTACGACATGAATGTGTTCCAAAATGATCGCGAATATGCTGCGCATATGCTAAACGAACACGATCTGCCAGCATGGGATGTGAGCCGAGAAATCCTCACTTCTATACAGCCTGAGACAGCTTTTGATGGAGCAGTCAGGACATACGATACAGTGCCGAAGCGCTATTCGTGACCAAGAGAGACGATATCGAAAAACTGATTTTTCAAAATATTATGTATGAGCCTCAGAAAGCTCAATTGTCGGCAGAAGTAACTCTTGCAAAAGAAAAAGCAGATGGCACAGAAGGAGTAATAACCATCTTCGCCAATTGCAAAATGCTTGCTGTAGACGTTCAGGGACGGACCCAGGACCAATTCTATGATTGCGTAGACCAAATTTTGTCTACTGTCCATCAATATGCGTCTCATGGTAGCAATTGGAGAATCCGCAGGATTGATAAGATTGTCCTAAAAATGGTGAATTCTGCAACGATCAGGAGTTCTTTGTACTTGCCACTACCAGCCGATCTTCTGAAACTGAAACGCTTCTTGTTGAATATTCGCAATTATGAAGACGATAGATGCTTTGAATACTGCTTCGTTGCTGAGTATCATCGGCAGAACAATATCCCGCTTACTCTTCATACGATGCAGAGTAAAGGAGAGGAGAAAGCGAGCTTCTATGATTATCGCAGAAACTCAAGAGCGCACGAGCCAACTGGTGATTTTGAGTACCCAATGGGACTACCGGCTACTGCACGCTTCAAAATTTTGAATGAAGTGCAAGTGAATGTCTTCAGGTTAGTTGCAGTTTTAATCATTACGTTTTTTTAAAAAAATTGGTGTGAATCTGTATCTAAGCACATCAGAACAAATGGTTGGCTGCACATTCGTTGAAGAATTTTTATTATGATGACATTAGAAAATTAGTATATAAGTTATCATTTAAAATTTTTCTCTAGGTACAATGAAAAGACACTTCTACCCTTGAGAGTGTCAAAATATCAGTCTAATTTTTTGTGGATTTGCTGCTTCTAAACGATATGGGCACGCACCACTACGTCGTGATAACAGACTTGAATAAGTTAGTGAGAAAAATGCAAAAAAGAAAACTGAGATTGAGAAACATGCTGTGCCGAAACTGCTTCCACCGGTGTTCATCTCAGGAACGACTTGAGCGCCACCAGTTAATCTGCATGGGGATAGAACCGGCAATCGTTACCATGCCAAATGTTGACAAGAGCAGTGTAGGCTTCAAAAATATTGGTGCTCGAAGCTATAGCCCATTCGCGGTTTATTTTGATCTGGAGTCTGTGCTGGAGAAGGTAGAGACAGTGAGAAATAGTCATACCTGCTCGAGCACAACCGTAATTGAATAACATAAGCCCAGCAGTTTTTTGCCTTGTCGTTGTGGAAGCTGGAAACCCGAAACCGGCGTTTTTTCACTTCATCGAGGAGTGGACGCACTGACTAAATTCGTTCGAATGCTGGAAGTATTGGCGCGTGATTTTCATAATAAAAAACTACGATACCCGAACTACCTCGGAAGCACCATTATTCTTGAAGACAGTGACAAATGATGGATTTGCGAAGAGAAATTCTCCGAAACTACCCGAAAGTTTTGGACCATAATCATTTCGATGGATCATTCCTCGGATGGGCTCACAACAGATGCAACTTTCTGAGGCGTACCATACAATTCACCCCTGTCTTTGCCCACAATCCCCAGAATTATGAATTGCACCATGTGCTGAAGAGTCTGCAAGATACCAATACCGGAAACACCTTTTCGGTCATTCCACTCAATGGCGAAAAATTTATTTCACTTACAATGAAAGTGTGGATTAGACCGTACACTAACGAAAAAGGAAATGTCCAAAATGTCTACGAAGAAATCCGTTTTGTGGACAGTTGTAAAATTATGAATAGCTCACTAGATGAGCTAGCTCGGAATCTACCCGTGGAAAAGTTCATATATCTCAAAAACCACTTTTCTACCCGACCAAAAGGAGATAAAGCATTGATTCGACAAAAAGGTTCCTTCGCCTACTCGTATGTTGACAGCCATGCAAGATACACAGAAAATGGTCTACCTGCACGCGACAAGTGGACCAACACGCTGCAAGGAGGTGTTGCTAGTGTCAGTGAAAAATAATACCAACATGTATGGTTAGTGTACACTCGTTTCGGTTGTCAGACTTGGGGCGAAGACAGCGATTTGCATCTAACGACTGATACCTTGATTCTTACATGCATTTTTGAAGAGTTTAGACGAGTGTGTTATGAAACATATAAGCTAGATTGTGCTCAGTATTTCACGGTTAGCAATCTCTCAGGGGATGCATTTTTTCCAACATGCAATGCTGACCTCCATTTACTCACTGATCGGGAGCACTTGGATATGGCAGAAAACCTGATTAGGGGGGCATTGCTAGTGTGTTTGAAAAAAGACTCGTTTTCGCCAACAATAGATTTGTGAAAAATTACGACCCTAAATAGCCTAACACTTTCCTCTTCATGATAGACGCGAACAATTTAAATGGCGGGATTATGGAGAAATTTCCCCTTCCACTTAACTCATTCGAGTTTAATGACCAAGTAACTATAGCTGAAATTCTCAACACGAGCAGAGAATCCGAAATTGGATACATTATGGACGTCGATCTTTTAAACCCCGATCATTTGTACGATGCACATTCGGATTACCCACTCGCCCCAACAAAAGAAGTTGTGTCCAAAATGTGGCTCAATTAGCTTCAATTGGACATGTTGAAAAAAATGAACCTATCGGATAAAGTGGGCGCTACGCCAAAGCTCATACAAAACTTCTTTCCAAAGAAAAACTATACTGTACACTACCTAACACTTCGGCTCCATGTCAAACTTGGTTTGAAAATTGAAAAAGTAAATCGAGTACTGCAGTTTAGACAAGAAAAATTTATTGCACCATATGTTCAGTTGAACACTGAGCTCCGAAAAAAAGCTACTACCATTTTTGAACCAGATTTCTTCAAGCAAATTATAAATAGTGCGTTTGGAAAGTTCTGTGAATCAAAAAGGAATCGACTTATTGTAGATATTGTTCGCAATGCCGAAGAACTGCAAAATTTATCAAGGAAAAAAAGATTTAGCAGTGTAAAAATTATTGACCAATACTTAGTATCTGTAACCTCAAAACCTGTGAATATTCATTGGGATAAGCCCACAATTGTTGGTGCAACGATACTAGATTTGGCAAAAATTTACATGTTCCAGTTCCATTACAACATAATCAAGAAAAATTTTGGCGCAACTCTTTTATATTCGGACACTGATTCGTTCCTGTATAAAATCCGCAGCAAAGATCTCTACAATGAAATTGAGAAAAACCATGAACTGCAAAATCACTTCGACTTTTCAAATCTACCAGCCACCCACCCCCTCTACACCAACGAGACTTTGCGCGTTACCCTCAAATTCAAGGACGAGTATGCTGGGGAGATCATACAGGAGTACGTTGGCACTAAAGCCCAAACTGTACAGCATTATTTCTTCCATGTAAGTTTCTTTTTTTTCTTTTACCATTTTGCAATTACCATTTTAGAAATGGGCAACAAAAACAAATCATAAGATTATGTAGTTAAGGGTGGGGGAGGGGGGAAGGGAGGTATTTTTGAAGTAATTCGATTGTTTTTTTGTTTCAGCCATTGATACGAAAAGCGCTAAAGGGGTTTCAAAATATGCGAAAATATATGGGAGCTTACCCATAAAAAATACAAACTAATTTTGACTTACTGTTCAGTAGTCCGTTCAGAAAATGTGAGGATAAATTCTTGTAACCACATTTTTTAAACCATAATAACGAACAAAACTTCCCTGAGCGCATTTGACAATAAGAGCTATATACATGCATACAGAGTAACTACTAATCCTTTCGGACATAAACGTTTGCGTGAGGATATGATCCTAAGAGAAATTGGGCGCACCATGGACTGGGGCGAATACGACGTAGACGACGTGGTCCCCACTCCCGCCGATAACGAAAGGGAGGATTTGGCTGAAGCTATAGAAGTGCAGGGGGGGGGGTTACGTGGATTTTTTTCGCCACCAGATATGGGGTTCAACCAACCCATATACACCGACCAAGAGCTAGAACAGGATTTAATAGATTTCGACCAGCTAAGTGGGCAAAATGAGTCGGAACGAGCGAGAAGAATACGAGCGGGAAGAAATTAGACCACCTAAACGGCGGTGCTTAAATCGACGTGCTATTATATTAGACGATTCTGACTAACTCAGTTCTGATTATAAATGTAGATGATTAGCTTTATAGTACTTTTCATTCAGGAAATAAAGCTTTTCAAAACTGTTCTCTTGACCGAAAAGTGAAATAATCAACAACTCTGATCGTGAGGGGAGGGGGGTATTCAAAACAACAATATAAACTTACCAATATCACAGCATGTTATTTAAATCCACACGTGGTGATAAAGATTACAAAATAATCTCAAATATAACGCGCGCAGTTAAGTTTGAACTGTCAAAGTCAAAGGGAAAACATGCACCAACCAAAATTTAATTCCATTCACGTTTCCATAAAGTGGCTGGAAAATTACCAATTTTAACCCCCCTTAAAGAAAAAGTAGGGGTTTTAAGCCCTTTGGGGGTTAAAAATGGTAAGTACAACGGCACACCGAAAAATGGGGGGTGGTGGTTAAAAGTGGTCATTTTCCTAGCCACTCTTACTATACTACTAATGACTTTGGAAAAAAATGTCCAGTAGGGTGCAAGAGTATCTGTCCTGACCCTCCAGCCTTACCTCTCCAATTCTTTGAACAAGAAGCGTTGGGAGGGCACATG
Organism: Symsagittifera roscoffensis; assembly: GCF_963678635.1. Lineage (NCBI taxonomy): Eukaryota > Metazoa > Xenacoelomorpha > Acoela > Convolutidae > Symsagittifera > Symsagittifera roscoffensis. Next base: position 81,634,524 of record NC_087063.1, read on the forward strand.
GAAAAAATGATTGCCGATACTTGCTGGTATATTTTACCAACACGACATACGAAATAAGTTTGATCGAGACGGCGGACAAGTGATGACGACGTCTACCGTTGCATTCGCAGTGCGTATGAAATCACAGTGAATTTATTCAATCTTGTGATGGCGTGTTACAATATGCTCAATCTAAGCATTTTAAAAAAACAGAATCTTGACTTGGATAAAAACTCATCCTTTCTACCTCAATCTGAATGCATCCAGTTTAAGCATGGATATTTTGATTCAATTGAGCAATCTCTCCCCCCCCCCCATCTCGCTTGGGGGGGGGGGGGGGGGGTAAAGCTCAACAGGTTCTTGAGACATATTTGATTTCACATTATTTTCATATCTGCAAACAGGATTCTTCAGTTATTTAAACTCAAGGCTCTTTTCCAGTTCCCCAACTTTGATTTTTTTTTCTGAAATTCAATATATGAAAGTCTACTTAAAACAATTTTTCATGTTATAAACTGCATTAAAACGTGTCAGCGTGAACAGGTGAACAAATTTCTACAACAAAAAAAACTGCCGTGTGAACAATTTTTGAACAGCTTTGTTTTGTAATTTTACGAGGGGTGTGGAAAATGGAAAAGATCCTAGCTCAATTTTCAAATGAAAAGCATTTCCAAATCATTGAATTGACATTATTTTAGTGCTTTTTTCTCAGTTTCACAACTAATTCAGATTTTGATTGGCATAAAGTGAATGCCAAAAGAAGGTGTATTAATGCTTTACAGAAAAAATAGAAAAATAGCTCTACTTCCAGAAAAAAAAGAAAAAATAGCTCTATTTCCAGAAAAAATAGAGAATGAAAATGCAGTTTAATTGAAAACAGGCAAATTTTCTTCAACCTAGACTGTAAAACAGTGTTCAATAAGCTTTGTCCACTAAATAAGGCTAGTGTATGGGACTTTGTTGATTCAAAACAAAATGCGTGTAAGTCATCAATCTTTTTTTATTCTAAAGTGTTCTATCAAAGTATCAATTCCTTTGTTTTTACATGTAAATCAGCTTACAATTGCAAACATGGATATTTTTCACTATTGCAATTTATTGAAAGAATTCCAGAAGCCCCAAGCAATGATAGAGGAGAACACTTGTTTATGATTGCTCGAATTAAAGGGTTTGACAAAATTGGTTAAAAGTTACTATTTTGCTGATTCTTTGGGTAGAAGAAGATCAACCTACTCCTTTTTAACAAAAAGTCTTGACAAATGGTTCCTCGAAAGCTAAAAAAAAAACTGATAATTTGTGTGGATTTTACGCAATTTATTCAGCTTTTTTTATTTTAAAATTCTTCCAGAAGAACTTGAATAATGTTCATGATATGCATGTTTTGAATTTTATCACTAACTTTATGTAAAAAAACATTTTTATTTGTAAGTGTAAATTTTTGCAGTAAAATTACTATACGATGTAGTGAATTGTTTGATTATTTATGTAATTTAACTCTTTAAACTCCTTAATTTTTTTACGAAAAGCATCTTAGCAACTAACCTTTTGGTGAGCACTAGGGAGAATGATGATGGAATATGGATGTTGTAGTCTCCCAATTGAAAGAATTAAAGATAGAATAGATGAATTTACGAAAATTTTAACCAACGTCTAGTAAATTGTAGAATTTTCTTAAAAATTTACTCTGAGAAAGATAGAAAAATTATTATAAAAATACCAGACACAAAAAAAATATGTTAGTATATCTTTCTCAGTGTAAACTTTCGCCGTGGAAGAGAAATTGACAAATTCGGAAAATAATTTTTTTGGAAATTTCGGAAACTACAAAGAATTTTTAAAGATTAAAGAACAAAATGATAAAAAAGAACTGAAATGAATCGTTCGAAGAAATTTGACAGAGAAAAAAAAATAAGTTGAGGTAAAAATGAGAACCAGTTAAAAATATTTGATTGACGGAGTTTGAAGGTTTTGCATATTTCTTCCTTAGTTACAATGAAAATTTCATGCATTTTTGATTGGATGTCTTTCAATTTTATATGAAGTTTTAGAATTTTAATTTCTCAGGAGAGTAATTCACGCTTCATCAACTCTGTGGGGAACTGCTAAGATGCATCTGTCATAATATCGTGGGATAATTATGTGAAAAAAAAACAAAATAATTCATGAAAAGAATAAGTATAAAGGAGCTGTCATCTGTTCACCAGATAACCTGGGGAATAAAAGATTAATTTGGACATAAAAGTAATCAACCCTGAGGAGCTGTCCAGATTCCTGGATATCCCGTGGAGCGGAATAATTCACCTGTCAAAGATAATTCCCTATTGACAATTTTTCCCAGATAACCTGAGGTAATAAATCTAAGTTGAAAAAAGTATTTAAAAAATTCTGTCGATAAAAAAAATTATTCTGTGATGTATTAGTTTATGACCCCATACTCGAAACTGAAACTCAATTTTTGTCGAAACTTATCATCTGAATTCTACCATCCAAACGTTTTTTTCGATTTTTTACTATACATGGGAAATTCAAGCGCTAAAAAAAGGTTAATATCTGAAACCTACCATAAGAAACCTAGAATCCTAATAAAGTGGAAAACCTATTCCCTATCTTAATACTTTGGGAAATCTATAGCCTATGTTAATACATAGGGTGCCGACCGGATGCTCTGTAGCCTATCTCAATACATGGGGGTCAGCACCCCCACCAAGCCCCCATTCCCCATCACCCCGGCTGAACTGCCCCGACATATACTTCTAATACACAGTTAGCAGGTTAAGTAAATAATTTGAAGACGTTTTGCAAGGATTTACGGTATTAATTCTGCTTCAGGTTTTTTCAAAGTTCGTTGAAATGATACATTTTTCCATCTAAAACTCAATTTTCAAGTAAAACTTTGTTCAAATTGGATCAAGTTGTCAAGAAAATAGATAAAGCAGAAATTGAGAAAATAGTATTTGAGAAAGTAACTGAGAAAACTGAGAAAAAGTATTTGAGATAGAAACTCAATTTAATTCATTAAAAATTTTGTCTCCCAATTGAAAGAATTAAAGATAGAATAGATGAATTTACGAAAATTTTAACCAACTTCTAGTAAATTGTATAATTTTTTTAAAAATTTACTCTGAGAAAGATAGAAAAATTATTCTACAAAAATACCAGACACAGAAAAATATGATAGTATACTTTCTCAGTGTAAACTTTCGCCGTGGAAGAGAAATTGACAAATTCGGAAGATAATTTTTTTGGAAATTTCGGAAACTACAAAGAATTTTTTAAAGATTAAAGACAAAATGATAAAAAAGAACTGAAATGAATCGTTGCAAGAAATTTGACAGAGAAAAAAAAATAAGTTGAGGTAAAAATGAGAACTAGTTAAAAACATTTGATTGACTGAGTTTGAAGGTTTTGCATATTTCTTCCTTAGTTACAATGAAAATCTTCATGCATTTTTGATTGGATGTCTTTCAATTTTATATGAAGTTTTAGAATTTTAATTTCTCAGGAGAGTAATTCACGCTTCATCAACTCTGTGGGGAACTGCTAAGATGCATCTGTCATATTATCGTGGGATAATTATGTGAAAAAAAAACAAAATAATTCATGAAAATAATAAGTATAAAGGAGCTGTCATCTGTTCACCAGATAACCTGGGGAATAAAAGGTTAATTTGGATATAAAAGTAATCAACCCTGAGGAGCTGTCCAGATTCCTGGATATCCCGTGGAGCGGAATAATTCACCTGTCAAAGATAATTCCCTATTGACAATTTTCCCAGATAACCTGAGGTAATAAATCTAAGTTGAAAAAATATTTAAAAAATTCTGTCGATAAAAAAAATTATTCTGTGATGTATTAGTTTATGACCCCATACTCGAAACTGAAACTCAATTTTTGTCAAAACTTATCATCTAAATTCTACCATCCAAACGTTTTTTTCGATTTTTTACTATACATGGGAAATTCAAGCGCTGAAAAAAGGTTAATATCTGAAACTTACCATAAGAAACCTAGAATCCTAATAAAGTGGAAAACCTATTCCCTATCTTAATACTTTGGGAAATCTATAGCCTATGTTAATACATAGGGTGCCGACCGGATGCTCTGTATTCTATCTCAATACATGGGGGTCAGCACCCCACCAAGCCTCCATTCCCCATCACCCTGGCTGAACTGCCCCGACATATACTTCTAATACACAGTTAGCAGGTTAAGTAAATAATTTGAAGACTTTTTGCAAGGATTTACGGTATTAATTCTGCTTTGGGTTTTTTCAAAGTTCGTTCAAATGATACATTTTTCCATCTAAAACTCAATTTTCAAGTAAATCTTTGTTCAAACTGGATCAAGTTGTCATGAAAAAAGATAAAGCAGAAATTGAGAAAATAGTATTTGAGAAAACAACTGAGAAAACTGAGAAAAAAGTATTTGAGATAGAAACTCAATTTAATCCATTAAAAATTTTGTCTCCCAATTGAAAGAATTAAAGATAGAATAGATGAATTTACAAAAATTTTAACCAACTTCTTGTTAATTGTATAATTTTCTTAAGAATTTACCCTGAGAAAGATAGAAAAATTATTATACAAAAATACCAGACACAAAAAAAATATGATAGTATATCTTTCTCAGTGTAAACTTTCGCCGTGGAAGAGAAATTGACAAATTCGGAAGATAATTTTTTTGGAAATTTCGGAAACTAAAAAGAATTTTTTAAAGATTAAAGACAAAATGATAAAAAAGAACTGAAATGAATCGTTGCAAGAAATTTGACAGAGAAAAAAAAATAAGTTGAGGTAAAAATGAGAACTAGTTAAAAACGTTTGATTGACGGAGTTTGAAGGTTTTGCATATTTCTTCCTTAGTTACAATGAAAATTTCATGCATTTTTGATTGGATGTCTTTCAATTTTATTTGAAGTTTTAGAATTTTAATTTCTCAGGAGAGTAATTCACGCTTCATCAACTCTGTGGGGAACTGCTAAGATGCATCTGTCATATTATCGTGGGATAATTATGTGAAAAAAAAACAAAATATTCATGAAAATAATAAGTATAAAGGAGCTGTCATCTGTTCACCAGATAACCTGGGGAATAAAAGATTAATTTGGATATAAAAGTAATCAACCCTGAGGAGCTGTCCAGATTCCTGGATATCCCGTGGAGCGGAATAATTCACCTGTCAAAGATAATTCCCTTTTGACAATTTTTCCCAGATAACCTGAGGTAATAAATATAAATTGAAAAAAGTATTTAAAAAATTCTGTCGATAAAAAAAATTATTCTGTGATGTATTAGTTTATGGCCCCATACTCGAAACTGAAACTCAATTTTTGTCGAAACTTATCATCTGAATTCTACCATCCAAACGTTTTTTTTTTTCGATTTTTTACTATACATGGGAAATTCAAGCGCTGAAAAAAGGTTAATATCTGAAACTTACCATAAGAAACCTAGAATCCTAATAAAGTGGAAAACCTATTCCCTATCTTAATACTTTGGGAAATCTATAGCCTATGTTAATACATAGGGTGCCGACCGGATGCTCTGTAGCCTAACTCAATACATGGGGGTCAGCACCCCCACCAAGCCCCCATTCCCCATCACTCCGGCTGAACTGCCCCGATATATACTTCTAATACACAGTTAGCAGGTTAAGTAAATAATTTGAAGACGTTTTGCAAGGTTTTACGGTTTTAATTTTGCTTCGGGTTTTTTCAAAGTTCGTTGAAATGATACATTTTTCCATCTAAAACTCAATTTTCAAGTATAACTTTGTTCAAATTGGATCAAGTTGTCAAGAAAATAGATAAAGCAGAAATTGAGAAAATAGTATTTGAGAAAACAACTGAGAAAACTGAGAAAAAAGTATTTGAGATAGAAACTCAATTTAATTCATTAAAAATTTTGAGATAATTTTACTAAAATTTAGCTTATAAATCATAGCTTGAGAAAAAAATCCATCATAAAAAGTCTCAAAGGTTTATATTTATGTGTAACTCCTGAGAAAATTTGTTATCATCAGAAATATTATGCAAATTGATATGAAAATTAAGATATTATGTTGATAATTTTTGTGGAAAAAACCAAACACCGCAATCGTCCGGAATTACACATAAATATAAATCTTTCAAGCTATATTTTATAAGCTAAATTTTAATGGGATATAGTATTTGAGAAAACAACTGAGAAAACTGAGAAAAAAGTATTTGAGATAGAAACTCAATTTAATTCATTAAAAATTTTGAGATAATTTTACTGAAATTTAGCTTAAAAATTTTAGCTTGAGACAAAATACATCCTAAAATGTCTCAAAGAGTTATATTTATATGTAATTCCTTGGAAAATTCGTTATCATTTGAAAGATTAAGGAAATTTATATGAAAATTCAGATGTTATGAGGATAATTTTTGTGAAAAAAAACCAACATCGTCATCTTTTGGATAACGACAAATGAAGCATAAATCAAAAACTTGCTTTCAAAAATCAATTTTTTTTTATTTTGGAAAAAAACAGAAAAATTTGATGAGGGAAGATTTTTAGAGAAAATAACACAAAATTTGCTAAAACTTTTCAAGCAAAATGATACTTTAGCTGAAACAGAAATTAATTCTAAGAAATTTAACATGAAAATTTCATTAGTAAAGTTTTTAATCTGGTTAGCTTCATTTTTTTTTCAATTAGCAAGTTAGGTAGAAATATAGAATTTCCTACTTAATATATTTCGCAAAATTATTCAATTGTTACAACTTACACCTTCGTTTCCTTTGCTAAATTAATTTCTTTTTAACGCGCTCTTTTAGAAGTGTACAGAAGTTAGGATCTAGGTTCCCTTGCGGATTTCTACTTCCGAAAGTTGTCAGATTAAAATTAACAGAGCTGTTCTTAATTTAATTTGTTCTCGAAACTCTACGTAAGAATACACCTTTTCATTCATAATTTTTTTGAATGCTTTAGCCAGCACCAATTCTTTCTCACTTGGACACTTTTGAGAAAACTTTCGACAAAAATCAAGAATAAAAAACGGTTTAGTAACTATTTTGCAAGCATTTTTTCAGATAATTTTTTGCAGACATCATAAAAAAACATCATAATTTTTGCATACATGGTGAAAGCACTACATTTATTTTCGCAACTTGCAAATCTTTTCATATTACTTTTTGCACACTTAATAGAAACTGCAAAAAATCTTGCAACTTAAGAAAAATTTTGCATTTTAAAAAATGTTTTCGAAAAGTTTATAAAACTTTTCTTGCACTGTTAAAAAATGCGTTTTATGCATTTGCATAAGAAAAAATAGTTTTGGTTTTTGCATGTGTATTTTTTTCGAACTCTATCCAAAAATTATTAACCAAGAGGTTGTGTGGAAGCCAGTTTCTGGTTACAACATAAATAATGTTTTTGAACTTTTTCTGAGTCGTTTCCTTGATACACTTTTTGTTTTTTCAGCTCTTTTCCTTCGTAAATTATGCTGAACACAGCAGCTAAGCTGATTGGAAACTTTCCCCTTTGATATGACAATACTTGAATACAATCTGTGTTTGTACAACATGTAAGGACAACACGTGTTTGTACAACATGTAAATGTATTAATAGTTTTGGCTAAAAATTTTCCTATTAAAATTAAATGAAACTTGCAACTTTCCAAGGAACGAAAAGAATCGTGAGAAGACACACAAAAACCTTTGGTTACTAAGCAATTTTCATTAAACTAGTTGAAAACAGAAATAGATAAACATTTTTTTTATAATCTGACTAATAGCTGGGAAGAGCTTGACACATAGTAGCTGCTGGGAAGAATCATTTTGCATAAACTTGTGGATTTAAAAAGTAGTAGTAACGCCTACGCAATTTCCATTTGGGGAAAAATGACATAAAACCTTCCATATTTGGTACTCTTTTCATATATGGAAATCAAGATGACTCACACTGCTTACTTCCATTTTCATGTACTTCCATTTTCATCATTTCTCTTATTTTTCCTCATCTGATCAGTTTGCTCTTCGGAAGTATTCTAAAGAAAAGTAGATAGTCCCAACTATTTTGAATTTTCAAGAAATCAAAAAAGAATTTGGAGATTTGTTTAGTTCCAAAAATCCTACAATAGGAAAATTGCTTTAGCCTAAGGATGTCTGAAAGGATCCTTCATCAGATTTTAAAATTGAACTACTAGAAAAACCACAAGAGTTGTGGACAGATGACGCTGATTAAGATTGTATTAGATTTAATTTGCAGAGAAACCCACAAAGTTCAATAATTTTGTTATAAAGATGGAGATGAGATTTCAGAAAAAAAGAATAGGGCCAGAATAATCCTGAATACACGATCCCTCACGGACGGACTTCGGAGAGCCAGAGAGTTGATACCACCTCTCCGAAAGGGCAAGTTTTTGACCAAAAAAAAGCCCAACAAAAAACACCACAAGGTGTACCGGCATTTTTAAAAGCCGCCGGGCCAATTGCCTTTGAGTATTCGAGAGATTATCCCCGAGCGACCTCGGTGGAAGGGGACAACAGGTGGTATAAAGTACTGGACACACCGATGGGTGATAGTCTGTTTGCTGCCTATGACCCCATCGACCGCAAGAATGATAAGTATCTGATAGTGGCTAGTTCGGACTTCGACTACCTCTTCACGTCTCGCTCTCTCTTTTGGCCAGACAGCTCCCAAACTGGATTGGGGACAAGCAGTAGGCATGGCGATAAGCGTGCTGAAAATTGTCATAATGGATACAAAAATATTAGCAAAAGCCGGCTGCAATGATCACCTACAGAAACTCGGGGACTACTGACTCGACTCACGAACGGATCACTTTCCAGCAAAGAAGATATGGGAGAAGTGATGATGATACTCCTATCTGCCATGACTGAACTGGAGACTTCGGTGCAACAACGTTTCACCAAGAAAGTGGTGAAAATTGATTTGTCTTATCACCAGGACATGCTACTCTGCCAGAACCATTGCAGGTTGTTGTACACGATGGTCAACACGCTAGCAGAGGGACGATTCAACGTGCTCATTCCTGGGTTGAACAGAACTATCGATCCCAACACCTTTTATCCTCTTCGCTCTGAATTTCTTGCTGTCTGAGAAGACATTTCGAATGCCACACAGGGATTCAAAGAGCAAGACACAACTCATGTGGCGCTGGATGAAGTCCTGAGGTTGGAACTGTCCAACTTCGCCAGTTTGTTGAAAATGAGACCAGGCGTGAATGACGACCACGTTTTGGTGCAGCTGGTGATTGACCTCTGATTCATGCAAGTTGACTATGAGAAAGATTGGTCAGGCGGAATCTAACGTCATCAGAGGAGGACCTCATGGCACTGGTTTTGAGGACAAACCCGCACACTAATTCATAGCTGTATGCCTCGCCAGAGAAGACACTGGAAGAAGACGCCTTTGAACATGCTACAGCAGTAAAAAAAATCCACCTGTATCTGAAGAACTTGCTAAATGAAATGGAGCTTGCTGGAGGCATGATGTTGCAATTGATGCAGAATGTAAAAACACAATGTGGCTGGACAATTTCCAAGCGGACGTTTTAGGCACCAAGGCGAAATGTGAAAGGTCCGATGCAATCCTGGGATGAACTGGAGTGGGATGGACGCCATCCTTATTGTCCACATGCTATCCGAGGGCCTCCAGGAACCTGATCGCGAGTTTTGTCAGATATATCAGGAAATTGTCGATCGGCGATAGTGTTATCAATTTACGTGACCTTTAGCTATGAAAACTTTGTGAAGGGACCTGCGAATCTTTTCACTCAAGTGTTAGCCGACCTGAGGCTGGATGGACTATTCACTCTAATCACGATGACATAGGGTCGATTGGGTGACTTGTTTGCGCTCCTGCGCTACCCTGAGCAACTACAGGGGACGAGCCGAGAGCTCAACGCGCAGTTGGAAACCGCCTCATATCAGAAACTTAAGGATTGGAGAATACTCTTGATCCAAAATCTTCTGCAACAGAACATGAGCACCACGGGAGAGGAAAAGATCGCAACAGGAGCAAGTGAGTGCAAGAGGTATTGCGGTATGCCTCTGCTAACCAATCTGGCTGTGATGATGCGGGTCGATCCGCCAGCTATAGTCTTTTGATTGAGAGAGTTCGTTACGGTAGTGTATGGACCAGCGATGTCGCACATTTTTCCTGTCGTGCAGGTACAGGCGTACAGGAATTCAGCACTATGTGTCAACCTACTCTCAGTAGTGGAAGAGTCTGTGCTAAATTGGGTGGAATAAAAGAAGCTGAGAGGGCTGGCCAGTGCCGACAGACTGTTTGAAGAATAGCGAAGCCTGGATGGAAATTGATGGACTTCAATATCAACTTAAATGTCGAATGAGCGGTGAAGAGCTTTCCCATATTCAATTCAACCCCAAGCTCTGGATTCTGAGACCGATAGTGAAGGGTTCTGAAGAGGCGACGCGAATTCGGGCTCGGCGGGAAGTGTTCAAACATGTTAAGGAAAACCAGCAGGTGTCAAAGAAAATCAGGGCCAAGCAGGTGTTAAGGAAAATCAGGTTACACACATGTTTACGCAAATGTGGGCTTGATTTTGACATAAAAACGTTTCTGTGATAAAGAAATGAAAAAAAGAAAATTGAAATTAAAAAGAACATCCAAACATTGGATAAAATTTCTAAAGCAACCGCATAAAATATATTTTTTTTGTATCTTTTGAAACCTCCAGAGCTGGGTTTTTCAGCAATACTAGATTCAAAAATCTTGGGAATCATCAAAAACCAATGTGAAAAAGGAAAAAACAAGGTGAAAAATATCACTAAAAACTAGAAGTTCTTGGCTCATTTTGCTTTCAACTTAGGTCTTGGCTCTGTTTTTGCTTTCAACTTTGATCGTTTTTGTTTCCAGATCAAAATCATAGCAGAATATCGTGGAATAATAGCTGATCACTGGTGAATAAAACGAGTTGAGACAAAAATGCATTAGAAAACATCATTTTTTGATACATTTGTCGAGTTTCCCACAAATAAACTTCTTAATCCCGTTTTTCTTCCCACCAAAACAATAAAAATCAACGATGGTAGGAATTAGTAAATTATTTCGATGAAAACTGAGAGCTGAAAACCATTCAAATTAAACATAAATCAGAAACGTTAAACGAATTTTAACAAACAAATACGATAACTGATTGAACCACACTTAACACAAAGCTTGATTTTAGTATAAAATGAATTGCTCCATGCATTGGCTATAACCAAAAATCTAGCCTGTTGAAATCTATTTTTGATTATAATTTATATTTTATTTATTTGTTTTTATAATTTAATTAATTTTAATTTTTAGATACCCCTATTTACAAGGTTTCTGAGATATTAAGAACAAAGCTCAAAAATTTCTGAAAACAGTTTTGAAAACAAACAAAACATTGTAAAAATTTTCATTTCAAACTGAAAATTTAGAGCTATTTTCATTTTTACCAATTATCTTTTCTGTTTCATCGTTTTCATGTTTAGATATATAAAAAATAGGTGATTACTCTGCAGTAAAATTAATTATTCGTGAGCAAAGCATATTCAGATCAAACTACGTTGAAATACCAAAATTTTCGGCCAATTTTGTTGAGTTTCTTTTTCATAGATTGCGACTGCAAACTTAATTGTTTCAAATCCTCTGTTCTTTGACTTCAATTTCACTTCCTCATCCAGTTTTTGTCGATACTTCACCATCAGGCCATCTCCAGAGTCTTCTAATGCGCGTTTAATGAATCATTCACTGCTAAACCTATACTTTTGACGTTTACTATCGTTACAGCAAAATGTTTTACTACACAGGCATACATCTGAACTCCTCCGTGAACAATTCTGGTTCTCTCTTGTCATTTTTTTTATGTTTAGTGCAGCAAGTAATAGATGAAAAAGTAGTTTTTCGCTTCTGCTCTGAAATTGTCTTGACAGTCCTTGCTTTGCTTTTCAGTCCATTCTGCTGGCTTGCTGGGAAGGATGCATTCATCTAAATTTTCTTCTGCCAAAGCCAAATAGAGGGAATCTATATCCGCTTCGAGTTCTTCGAATTCGTTGACATCGCGAAATTTATCGAAAAAATTACGATACAGCTCCAATATTCTCAACTTGCCCTACTGTAGTATAAAGAATCCTACTATAATTGGTTCATGATGCTCTATAGTAGATTTAACAAGTTCCACTTCATACAAATCTTTATCTACTTTATTGAGTCTCTCGAAGAACTGGTTTTTATTTGCTTTATAGGTTTTTTCGTCTCCAAGAGTTTTTGTCATTGTCTGTTTTGATCTGTCCGTTATTTGATAGCCGTAAGAACTATTTCCTAACAGTTACATTGTTTGGGCTAGCACACCAGATAATGAATTTTCATCTGGTCCGCCTATTATCAACAAAAAATTGAACAAAACTGTTAAATATTTTACGCGGTGTGTGTTGTACAAATCGAAGAAGTTTTGTACACTGTAGTCCAAGATCCAAGTAAAAATTGAAAAATGGTGTGATAAGTGTTCTCTTGAAACTCGATATCAACATTAAGTGTGGTTGTTTTAGCAAATAGTTTTCTTCCGCAAATGTCTTCATATGTTCCCCAATATCGTTTCTGGTAGCATCAATATTTTTGAAAATAGGTAGGACTTTGGAAATCTTTGCCTTTTAGCTCATCTGGAACACTCAGATTGTATTGCATGGAGCCGAACAGTGTTTCTTTTCTAATGTTTTTCAGTAGTGAATTGGCAGAAAAAGGTTTTTTGAAGGGAAAATGACTTCTAAAGTGATTTTTTTCATCTAAATTGTATTGAATTTGATTCCAACATCTACACTACCACGTTTCTTCCATAATTTATCCTTGTTTCTCAAATGTAATCTTTTCGAAGCACATCCAGTTCTTTTTTCTTGGTTCCTCGTTTGATATCATCATCAGTTAGGCTTGATCTCGCTTCCTGACAAGGGCAAAAATGTAAGAAATATCCCCTTGCTTCAAAAACAGTCTTACAATGGTTTTAATAACTATCAACACTAAAGCAATCAATTTCTTTGCGTGTTCCTGTAGTGTAGTAACTCTCAATTTTGCTTTCAGGTCTAGTTGCTTGAAATCATGACTTTTTCAAACGTTGGAACTCGATTTTGCCATGCCTTGAACATTTGTGTTTCTTCATTGTAGTCTCGTCTCGTATACAAACCTGTGGGCATATCCCGACACCTAGAATAAGTATAGAGCTGAATAGCCTTGAAACCAACGATTGATTTACACAAGTTTTTTGAGTTTCGAATAAACGTTTCGCTTGCTAATGTTTTCCTTGTGGAAACAATTGAGGGACCACCGGTCATATCTTCCCGTATATCTTCAAGCAAGAAGTCACTATCACTCAAAAAGAATGGGTAAAACTTAAAGTCAGTTGACTTATGTTGATATGTATTTGCTAGATTTGGTAGTGTGCAGCCGAGCTTTAACCTTTCTATCCTCTTGCCATGATAAAATCAATTTTTCCAGCATAGCATCAAGAGTAGGAACAACATCTTTGTTTTAATACCACTGTAGAAAACTGCCAAAATGTGTCAAATTTCCAGTTCCGAGATAGATATAAAATAATTGCAGTTTTCCAATCCCGTACAGGGTTTGATTTTAAGCACGAGTTTTTTCAAGGCTTGCTCTTCAGTTAACCCAGTTTTGAGAGGCTTCTGAAAATCATCATACTGTTTATCATGAGGGTTGATGTTCTACAGTTTGCTGTAGAAGTCATCATACGAGGGCAGTTGTTGTTCATCAAGCTTGTTGGGCGTATAAAATCACTCGTATAGAAAGTATCTTTTCATCTCAATGGCTTTGTAAGCTTTTACAAAAGACTCTAAAGTAGTAGCTCCACCCAAAAACTGAACATCCCCAACTTTGATGGAAACAAATTCGTTTGCTTTCTTGATAACTGAAGGTTCAATTTCTTTTTCGTTGATAAGGTAGGGAAATAGGTATCTTTTCAGATGTCTATACCATACCGATGACAGTTAAGCCCAAACAATGGTAGAGTATTGGTGATCTCTCTAGATGTTGCATCAAATCAATCAAATGAATTTTTTGAATCCTGAGAAAGTTAGTGGATGCGTCTGTTTCTTCCCCATTCTCGATATGTTCTTCTTTGTACTCTCTTGCTTGACTCTTATTGAAATTACCTCGTTCATTAAGTATGCTGAAAGTTGTGTGTAGTCGCTTTTCGATGTAACTTTCTTTTATATAGAAACTTCGATTGCATTTCGGCCAACATATCCAAGTTTGCCACAAAGTCAGTAATGAGTGATAGTGGATCTTTTTCACACAAAAAATAAGATTTTGTTAAGTAAATTGGATGAAATTGACACTGGTATGGGTTAACACTTCCAGATCAAAGTTATTGTTTCTGTCGGCTTTAGTTCTTCGGATGTCACGCAAACTGATTCAAGGTCAAAAATAGCGACAATTTTTAATAAGGCTTGTTCTTTGGTATACCCAAAATTGAACCCATCCAATTTTTCAAACAACGTCTCTCATAGATTGAAAACATTTTTTAGGGTAATTGTTTTTGATTCGATCTTCGCATTCTAGAAGATAATGTTGAAAACTTGATATAGATTGAAAAATGTATCGCAAGTTGGGCATAGGCAGCATTTGAAAATTTTTTTGATATTATTGACGTGAGTAATGTGGTTGTTATAACAAAGAAGTTTTACTGTGTTCTTGTATTTGCAGATACTTCTCCGAGCTAATTCAAATACAAAATCTCCATCTTCAATGTCGATATCGTAGATAAAGATGTTTTTCTCCAGTTCATCTTCGCCTATTGGCGGATTATCCATCGAATCTCCACGAAATTGTTTCGGATCACCACCGAATTTTTCAAGAAAATCATAAGAACTCCTGGAGATGGATTTTTCGAATTTTTCAAGACTAGTTTTTCCATACAAACGAACTGCTAGCGCTCGAAACAAACACAAAATGTCCTTGTATGGTTGTTTTGTGTTTTGATCCGAAACCAAACAATTAACATGGTTATTCCTCAGAAAGGGTTCGGGAATCACTGAATCTGGAAATCCCATGGGTACGTTCTTCAGTAGGGCGGCAAAAATCGTCACATGTGTGATCAACTTGAATCGACGTTTTGTATTTGCTTATTGACCTTGTTCTATTTAGTCGCCAAGTGTGCCTTATTACAAAGCAGCTTAGGTTTAACAACGAGTTTGTTATTTTCATGAGCATAGAAATAACGCTATTCACCAGTTTCTATATTACATAACACAAATCCCAAGGCAATGTTGATTTTTGCTGCAGAATGAGGTTTTTCAAAAACTTGATCTAGTTTTCCGTTAACTAGATTAGGGTCTAGTTTTGAAAATTGAAAATTTAATATATTGTGTTGTCCAATTTCCATCTTAATATCCGTTAAGAAGTGTTGACAGGCAGTCAACTCATCTCGTAGCTGGTCAATATCCTCCTCGTTTTCCAAGATTTTATTGAAATCAGCACCAGAATTACCCGTTTTCCTCGCTTTCAATCCATAATCTTTCTTGCGATGTTGTCGAAATGAATAATAGCTTGGAAGCTCTCACACGTTACTCACTTTGTTGACTTTGAGGTTGGCTTTACGTGCTTCTTGCTCGTATGGAAAATCATTTCTCGCTTGTTGTATGTACAATAATTACATTCGGGACAATAAATAACTCCACGCACGCAACTCTTGCAATGACCGGCAGCATTTGGACGATCGTAAATGTTGCACTCCTCGCATTTCACTTTCTCTTTCCTGTTGAGTGCTGGCCTCTGGAAAAATGTGGAGATTTAGCATGTACCAAAAATCAGTAAAAGCACAGGATACCTACAAAATTGGGAGATTTAAAATCTCCCAAAAAAGTTAATAGATTATTTATACTTACTTTGATTTGTTGAAAACATTTGAAAATAATTTCAAATAGTTATACAAAGTGTAGATCGGTTGTTTTTAATGCAAAAAAAAACAGAATGAAACGAATTTTATTTACTGTTGCTTAGGGAAAATAAACCAATCAGAATTGAGTATTGTTTTATTACCACCGTGCCTTCGATGTCAACCAATCAGACTCCAGCTTTTTCTAAGATCGAAGTGTTTGTCAATTAAAAAAAAACTTATTACTTGGAAAATTTCTATCAGAAAACAATTGAATTTCCTCGAGTGATTTTGCAGGAAAAAAGAAAAAACTCCAATTGATTTTACTATTGATGAAATAGATGTTGACTCTTACTTTTTTTACAAGTTTTTGGATGTTTTTATTGTACAAATCAGAGTTATCCGACTAACTAAAGGTATCTTTAGAGAAACCTATTCAATCAAAGAGTTTACTTTTGATCCACATTTTTCGTATCAAAGCTTTGAACTTACGGCTGAATTACACCTCAGAAGGAAAAAAATTTAGTTTATTCTCAAGATTTTGAAACTAATAAAAAAATCGGACGATAAATTATCAGAGACTCTTTTTTATCCCCCATACGACAATCAAATTTATTCAAAAAATCCCTCGCAAAGTTTTTTATTCCTTCATTTCTTCAAGGACTTTCAAAACTCAAAATCCTGCTTGATCAGGTTTGGAATCAGATTTCCAGAGAATTGCTTTGAAAAATTCATCAACTTTGAAATATCTTCTCAAATTTTTATCAAAGTCAAAGAAACTGACTATTTACTCAAAAATCAGCATTTTATCATTGATTACATACAAAAAATTCAATTAAACTGATAGAAAAATATTTGGAAATGCTACTTGTTTTAATTTTCTTGCATTTGCTATTATATCGGCAAAATTTTTTTTCAGCTAACATTTTTTGGATATTTATTTTTGCGATTGCTTTTGTGCATGATTTTACTTATTGTGAAGAGTTAAGTCCTTAAGAAGGTCCTCTGATTGGATATGACTAAAGAAAAAAATGAACGATTTTGTGTTTGGAATCGACAGTGTGTGAAAAGCACCTTAAATGAAACTTTCTTTTTTAGATTGAACACGACTTTTAAAAAAGAATTTTAAAGAAGGCAGCTGAAATCTGATTGGACACGACTACAATACAAATCAATTCTGTTTGGTCATACCCACAAATTCGAGTTGAAAATACCCCTCCCTCCTAATTAAAAAAATTTTTCAAGTAAACTACCGTCAACTATCTCCTCTTTCAGCTCTAAAAACCCTAAGTTCAACTTATCTTCCGTCAGCTACCCCGTCTCAGCTCTAAACCATTCTTCTTGGGTTTACTCTTTATTCAACTTATTGCTCAAAATGGTCTTCTCAGTGCAAAACAACAACCTCATGTACTCTCTAGATTTTTCGCCTCATCTAGTATAAATTCAAGTGCGAGAAACAGTCTCTGGAGATTTTCGGGCACAAGTGGAAGTCCCCATTTATGTCTGGCAGATGGTGGAACTGATGCGAGGGGACTTCAACGAACATCATATGACGCAAGTACCCATGATAGAGAACTAACTGGGGAAATGCAAATGATGGAGGAAGTGGCTGAGCATGTGGGAATGTATTACCCCGAGATTCCTGACTCAAGATTTGTGGCTCAACCATTCAACGACTTCCTCTTTCCTTTTTAGAAGAAGAATCAGCCGACAGCCGAAAACCCCTTTACAATAGATAAAGATGAGCGTTTCTCAGAATCAATGAAGCCTCAAAACACACTCCAGAACAAGCACCAGCGATAGAATCTCGTCCAGCTTTGCGTTCCATAGAGCACCTCTAGAACTCTTCTGCTGCTGGAAAGCTCTGTGATTAAAATTTTTTAATGTTAATAATTATTGTTTGTTAGTAACTTCGATCTGCGTAACTAATTAATTTTTTCAATTTCCTTTTAATTACGAGAATAGATGAGAAGTTCAACGTAAATCATTGAAAAATAGTTAGAACCTAATTTAGTGCTCCGAACTTGCAAACATGTTAAAACTTGGTTAATTTTCGCACACATATAAAAAATATCTGATGGTTTTTGCACCTTGTCAAAAAACGACTCAAACACTTTATGCATTTTGTACAAAAAAGTGATACACTTTCGTGTTTTATCGAAAAACACGAACCACTTTTGGCATCTTGTCAAAAAAAGTGAAACACGTTTCGCATATTGTCAAAAAACTTGTGTGGAAGCTAGTTTCTAGTTAGAACATAAATGATGATGTTTTTGCGTTTTTTTTTGCGTAACAGTCTTTTCTTTGTAGTACTTGGCTTTTTTTTGCTCCTTTTCATTTCCAATTTGGATGAACAGCGAGTCAAGTTGATTGTAAACTTCGCCAGTTGATGAAACAACATTCGAAGAAAATCTATTTTTGTACAGAGTGTAAAGACAACTGATGAATTGGTATGTGAAATGAAAACTACCCAATTATTGTAAAAACTTGATCAAAAGATGAACCAATCAGAAGTATGTGGAAGATACAATTTTTCACAGATTAGTAAAAATTGTTGGTAGAGACTAAAAAAATTATTGGTTACTTAATATTTTTCGTAAAAATCACTGGAAACAGAAATAGCGATTTTTTGACAATCATCTGAATGAAAGCTGGGAAGAGATTGTCACATAGCAGCAGCCATCGGGAACAAAGATTTTTGCTGAGAATTGTGGATTTATATAGAAACGCTAACACCTACCCATTTCCATTTTTGGAAACTTCAATAAAAATTCCATTTTTTGTTTCTATTTCCTTTTATGGTTAATTGACTGACTCAAATTGTTTACTTCCGTTTTCATTTATTCTCAAAAAAATGTCTCTCACTTTTCTTCATCTGATCAGTCTGTTCTCCTATTGAAAAATGTACCCAAGAAAGTACCCTAGTCCCAATTATACTGAATTATCAAAAAATCAAACAACAATTGGGAGATTTGGTGGGTTCCAAAAATTCTAAAAGGGAAAAATTTATTTTTCTCGAAAAACGACAGCAAGCCTATCTTGTTGAAAAAGATTGAGAAACAATCTCGGCAATTTGAAGAACTGGTACTAACGACGCTGAAAACCTTGGAATCGTTCCTATATTGGAACTCACTTCTGACAAGGAGTCAACTATGGATCAAGAGCTTGCCTTTTGCAACAAAGTGTATGACAAATTTTAGGAGATTTTATGTTTGTTGAGAACTGTAGTGTACCTTGAATTGTGTTAGTTATGTTTTTTGTCTTGTAATTAAAAAATAAATCCTCAAACCCCTTTTCAGTTAATTTTTGCATTGAACAATGAGTTGGCATATTGGTTTTTCAAGAAGTTAAGTCTTAACACTTCACAATAAATTAGGTTTTTTTCAAAAGGAAAACCTCTTGAATGCTCTTCAAGAAAAATCCCGCAAATGTTCACTTACTGTTATAGAATCACAATATTTACTAAACTTGCAGACTTTGGACTTAGACTCACACAATCTCATTTTGAGTAGACTCAAGACTGATAAGGCTAGAAGGAAAGTTCACAAAGGAGACCAATCTGATACCAAAAAACAGAACTTATAGAATTTTGTAGAAATGGAAAACAATGGAAAAATAATCAGTCTTTACAACTACCAAGAGAAGCATATGATAAATTACTTTCTTCAAAATTTGGTTAGCAAGAGACATTCATAAAAAAGTATCATTTTTGACGAATGCACCGTAGAAAAAGAGCGTACAGATATTTACTGAAATTCTAAGAAGTTTTGAGATTATAAAGTAAGCTTTCTCAATAATTACTTTTTTTGTTTCAAATATTTTCTTCATATTTGTTTTGTTTTGGACCCGGATATAAATTTGAAAAAAATTGACCAAAGTTTCCTTTTGGATGTCTAATCGGACACGTAAATTCCTGTATGGATCATTTTTCGCAAACTCCAAAATAATTTGACTTCATACAACTCTACAGACCTTTGTGGATCTGTGAAATCTACTAAAAAAAGAACCTGGATTTTGTTATGATGCACCTAGTCTCCTCAATTCATGGTTTCGTGGTCACGTGACCGAATTAATTTTCTGTTTTTATGTTAAAATTTTTGCTTCATCAAAAATATGCATTGTTCGATAGTTGATAATGTTAACCAAAAAACTCCAGAGAAAACAGTCAATAGAATGAATCTGGTTTATTTGGATTTTGAATGGATTGATAACAATATACTGAAAGAGTAAGGAGTTTATAAGGATGGACAAACTCCAGGATATTCATTTTTTCCTCGTAAAAAAATCAAACCAAAATACCAATCTTCTTGGTGTACAAAGCATCTTCATGGAACCCGTTGGAACAGTGGTTTCAAAAAATATACCGAACTTGAAATTTTTTTGAAAAATTTGGAAGTCGCAGAAACAGATTTTTTTAAAAAAAGATTGCGAAAAATGTACAATTCTGCCAGAGTTTTCGGAAACAAAGATTAATAAATTGGATGACTAGGCTTGCGCAAATGTTCAGTTTTTGATAAATAAAGAGTATGATTGGAGGTGTAGCAACTACCCATTTTGACATGCAAAAACTCTTCACTGAGCAGAAAGAAAAGCATTTGCACGGAACATGGACTCGATGTTTTTTTAACAAATTGTGAATCAAAACATTTTTAATGTACTACTTTTGTCAAACTTTAATTAAATGTCATTTTCAACTTTTTCTTTCTAGAGTAAGGATGGTTGATCAAAATGACAAGCCCGTAAAATTAGGAAATGTTTTTGTTTCTGAGGAAGAAAATAATAAACCAAAATCATAAAAATGGTTTGGACGTACATGTAATAAACTTTTTCAGTTCTTCTGTGCCAATCTTCTGTTTTTTTTTCTAGTTTTTATGCTAGTAATTGCAATAGCTCGAGTTATTTTATCCACAACATGTGAAGAAACGACAGTTTGGGTAGCTATCTTCTCAAATAAACTCGGTTATACTCTAGCTTCCCCAAAGCTAAGAATAAGTTAAAATCTTTCAAAGAACGAGTTTTTATTTTCTAACTTGGTCCCAGTGGATCTGAAAAATCTCATTTTATTTTTGATTTGTTTAAAATTGGTACTTTTCAACCAGCATTCGACAAAAATTTTTTACTTTTATAAACATTATCAACCTCTTAAAAGATAACTTCAAGGACCAAGTCAACCATTCCTTAGTCAACCAAGGAGTAGATTTTGACCTGATCGAAAATCTTCCCAATAACGGAACTGAGTATCTGCTTAAATTTTAAAATGCCACTGCTGGAAAACACAGGGGTCTGAACACAACATACATCAAACACAATTTGTTTCATCATAGCAAAAGGGGAAGATATGAGGAATTACAAATTACACACATAGTCGTGTCCAAGTCACCGAGAGATTTTTTACAGATCAATAAATTAAGTCACCAATTTCCTATTGTTGAATTTGTGTGACTAAAGCAAAAAAAACACCGATTTTCCAGATATTTACCTTATTATTTTGGAAGCAACTCAACTTCCACCTAAACTTGTTATCAACAAGAATACCAAAACAAAAGACAGAGGAACTTAGATCTCTTTCAAAATCTGAAAAGATAAGACTAAACAGATTGTAATTTAGGGGTAGAGCTTCGTACGGTTCTGTTCAAAATTTGCATAAAGCAAGTGGTTTCTCAAAAAAAAACGTAGAAAAATTCTCACAAACCACGTCATCCTACACAACGTTTTGTCCACCAACCAGGCGTTTCCGTAGATTTCAAGCTTTTCTAAATATAACAATGAAATCTGGTGTATGGAAATGGCTTTTGTAGACAAGTTAGCTAAACAAAACAATGGAGTCAAGTATTTGTTAATTGCTGCAGATATTTTTTCGAGATTTGTCAGAGTTCAAACAATGAAAACAAGGTGTGCTGAAGACACTTAACAAGCTTTAAAAAAATGATTTCTCAAAAAAAAAATCACTCCTGAAAAAATTTGGGTTGATAAGGGAACAGAATATTGGGAATTTTGAAAAAGTTTTGCAAGGGGAAAGACATCGAAGTTTGCTCAACAAGGAGTGAAACAATTGCTGCCTTTGACGAGAGAGAGAGAGAGAGAGAGAGAGAGAGAGATAGAAAGAGCGAGAGAGAGAGAGAGAGAAAGAGAGATCAATTGAGTCTTTAAAACAAATAATTTATCGTGACATTGACGATCATGGTGAAAAATTAGTTCCCAAACTGTAGCTATTTGTTTCTACATTGAATTGTCGTAAAAATTGTCCTCTTGGAAAATCTCGGCAATTTTAAGGATTTTTATCAAATTTTGTTTGTACAACAAATCATTCATGAAATATACTAAACCAAAACTCAAAATTGGGGATAGAGTGTGAAATTCACATTTTTGAATTTTCAGCAATCTATACAAAAAAACATCCTACATACATCATCAAAGATTTTGAAAAAAAAAATTCGGGAAAATTTCCCGAGAAAGAACTGAGAAAATGTTCAGATTAAAGGTAAGTCGTTTTTCAAATGAAGTTTCTGTCGATCAGTTGTCAAGGATTCTTTTCCTTTTGAGCTAGTTTTTGATGCTTCTTTTAATTATTATCCCAAAAATAGTTTTAGTTCTTTTTCAAAATTTCTACCGGGACAAATGCATCTTAAAGGACGTGGAAGATTGCTATTTTAGAAATATCGTATCCTTCATTGTACCAAAACGTTACTGAGAGAAGTTAACTGAGCCGTTTTTTTAGTGAAGGCTAAGCCGATGCATGATGAACCTGGACAGTATCCAAGTGTTTTTGATATAGTTGTAGCCATGAATGGCAAAGTTCGAAAGCGTACAGGCGCACAAAAGTTTTATTTTAACCAAATTTTTATATCAGTGGATAAAATTACACAGCAATTTGCCATTCATCTATCTGAGGATCAATCAGTGTTTATAATTCAAAGTGCTGATTTGAGTCACACTTTTGGCTGTGATTTAGAACATAATCAGACATGGGTTATAATGAAAAGAAAAGGTCCACCTTATTCTCAGTAACTTTACGACATTATAAGAAAACATTACCTAATGATTTATAGTGATATCATAGAATTTTACAGAATATAGTATAGTAGGTGATGTAAAAACTCCTTCACTTCGTTGTAATCCTTTCATATCCAATAAAAAAAATTGAGACATGATATCTAAAAGACAGTACATGAATTATCAATCGTCTACGAATCTACAATTTGAAAAAATAATAAGAAACGCTTTCCATAGCAAGGATACTACAGGGATACTACAGCCAAGCGATACTACAGGTGAAAAAAGTCCTCCTGAGTCCGAAGGAATTTCGCGAGTTGTTCTCTTGTTTCGCAAGGTTTCGGGTAATCAATTTCTTTTTATACTTCATACAAAATGGTTGCTCAAAGTTCAGCTAATTTCTCTATTTTTTGTAGACATGCAAGACAGCCTGGAAGAGGTTTTGGTGCTCTTGCACAAACTCCTGGGAGAACTGCAATTCTCTTTAATAAAAAAATGTAGTCCCAGCTGCAAAGAGCATCGGAGCAAAAATATTTGAAATTGCTGCTCCAGAGATTGAAGAAGCTGTCAGCGGACGAAAAAAACTGAAAACATTTGCAAAAGATGCTGGAACAAAAACCGTTCAAAAATAGTTGGGAGGTGAAATAAAGAAATCCAAGCGTAGAACTAGAAGAGCT
The DNA here is from genome assembly GCF_963678635.1 of Symsagittifera roscoffensis. Classification (NCBI taxonomy): domain Eukaryota; kingdom Metazoa; phylum Xenacoelomorpha; order Acoela; family Convolutidae; genus Symsagittifera; species Symsagittifera roscoffensis. The sequence goes on from NC_087063.1 coordinate 81,658,040, forward strand.
ATTTCTCGAAAGTTGTTCGAGAACCAGTCGCTCTCGCGAAGACATTTTTTATTGACAAACTAAAATGAGTATAAATCAACGTAGTTATTTTCGTTGCGGAGTTTTCACAAATTCAAGTATTTCCCAGTACTTCTCTAGATGAAAGCAGTATTGAGATTGAATTTGAGATGGAACGTGACCGAAGCTCCAATTATTCAAATGAAGAGTGTTTGATGCTTTTAAAAAAGAAAAAGCAGAACATAAAAAAATCGGAGGATGACTCAGATGAAGATACACAAACTTATATAACTTTTGTGAACAGCCTACTACATTCTCTATTCTCCAATTGTGAGATTTATTTTAACAAAACATTGGTGTACAACGCTAATGGAAATTATCTTCATAAAGCACAAGTGTCCAACGATTTCAACTCGTCGCCAGTGAGTAACAAAAGGAATAATTGCTTGTCACGGATGCAGTTTTTGAGAATATCCGAAAGCATTTGATATGTATCCGCTGACTGATAGAGCGAATTCTTTAGGATCAGGAATAATTTTTTCTTTTTAAGGCAGGCTCGCTATTAATTTGTGTACTTGTGAAAAATTTTTACTACCAAAAACCAAAGTTTGAATTAAACTAATTCGAGCTAGACCAAATTTTTATATGCTGTCCGATAAATCAAATAATAGTCTGAAAAATGTTGATTGTTCGATGTTTACTAGGAGATTTTTAGTAGCTGAACCTAATCATCAAAACTTGCAATCGAATCTAGAAAAGGAGCCTGCTCAATACAATTACATGGAAAATACAGCAAGAACCTTCATCTTTCCAATTTGTCAAAACCAGTGTATTCAGGAAAATGTTTTCAGTAACGGCCCAATCAGAAGAATAGCAGTTGCAATGAATACAAATTCAGCTGTTGCGGGATTTTTTCATGAAAAATCTTTCCATTATCAAGAAACTCATTTAAGAGAGCATAGTATTATTCGGGGTGTGGAAGAGCAATTATTTCATCAGATACAACAAGGAAGGCAATGCAGTTTAACGAAGAGTTTCCAGCTCTTCCAATAAGAAATTTTCAAAATCACTATATTTTAATTTTCGACATGACTTCACTACAGAATGCAGCTGAACAGTTGCATTATCCAGAATTTAGTGGATAAAGCTTCAAATTAGACTTCTTCCAACTTCCCTTGGAGCAAGTAACGGAAGTGATAATCTTGAGAGAAAGACTATCAAACAATCAAATGACTAAATCGGAACGATCGTTAAAAACCCTTGTTTTTTTTGAGTTTTCAGGTTCCTGTAAAAAAACTGTAAGTTTTTTGGGACTTTCTGTTGTTATTGTCGCTGTACTATATGTTTTGTTTTTCTTGAGAGCTAGAAGTCCGTAAAAATAGAGAATGAATGCTGTTTAAGTAAAAACACGAGATTTTCTTCAACCTAGACAGTAAAACAGTGTTTAATAAGCTTTGCCCAAGTTTATTAGGGCTTGTGTATGGGACTTTGTTGATTTAAAACCTAAATTTGTGTCTTTATTATTTATTTAAAGTCTGAAAAATTTATTTTTTTAATGCTAAATTGTCCTATCAAACACTCAATTTCTTTTTGTTAGATGTTAAATAGCCTACAATTGCAACTCGATTGGACAAAACTTAATACTTTGCTTATTCTTTGCGTCAAAAAAGAACATTTTTTTCCTTCTAACAAAATACGTAGAAAAAATACGCAATTGTTTCAGCATTTCTTCTTTTTAAATTCTGTCAGAGAAACTTGAATAAATTTCATGATACGCATGTTTTGAATTTCATAAGTAATTTTATGTAAAAATACAATTTTTATTTGTAAGTGTAAATTTTTGCAGTAAATTTACTATACGATGTAGTGAATTGTTTTTTATTTATGTAATTTAAACTTTTAAATTCCTTTTTTTCACAAAATTGATCTTAGCAACTAACCCTTTGATGAAATAGAGTACGATGGAATATGGATGTTATAGTCCCAAATTGAAAAAATTAAAGATAAAAAAGATAAGATTACGATAAAGCTAACCTACTTCTAGTAAATTGTAATCTTCTTTTAAGTTTACTCTGAGAAAGATAGAAAATTATCATAAAAATTAGCAGACACGAAAATATTATGATACTATATCTTTCTCAGTGTAAACTTTCACCGGGGTAGAGCAATTGACAAACTTGGATGATAATTTCTGAGAAAATTTCAAAAATTTTAATGAGTTTATAAAAGATCAGAGACAAAATGATAAACGAGAGTATTTATATTTTAAATCCAATAAAAATCTATGCAGTTTTGATTGGATGTATTTTAACTTTTTTTTACAAAATTTTTAAATTTTAATCTCTCAAGAAAGCAATTCACGCTTCGTTAACTCTGTGGGGAAGTGCTAATTTGCATCTGTCATATGATCGTGAGATAATTATGTCAAAAAAGACAAATTGAATCATAAAAGTTTTAAGTATAATGGAGCTGTTATCCTTTCTCCAGATAACGTAGGGAATAAAATATTAAGTGGGATATAAAAATAATCAACCGTGAGGAGCTGTCAAATTCCCCCTGATATCCCGTAGAGTGGAATAATTAAACTGTCAAAAAATAATCCCCTCTCGTAAATTGAAACTTAATTTTGTCAAATTTACCATCTGAATTTTATCATCCAAATTATTTTTTGATTCGATTTTCAAGATTAAAATGTTTTTTTTTTCAAGATAAAAATGTATTTAAGAGTGAAACTTGAAAAAGTTTCAAATAATTATTTGAAACTTACCATGTGAAACTTACCATACCAAAGTTTTCAAAGAAAAGAAGCCCTTATATATCGCAAATCGTAGGAGTTAGCTAATAAACGCAAGTATCGGCAAAATCGATTTTTAAAATATTCGGGCGCGGAAAACTTTCCTGAAACTTACCGTCTTACCATGTGAAACTATGAAACCTATCCTAATACACTGGAAAATCTATTCCCACCTAACACATCAATAATTTTTACCCATTAGGTAACGCGCGCCAAATTTTTTGCAAAAAAATTAGACACTTTCACACAAAATTCAACAAAATACCGTTTTTCTTACCATTCTCTTACCATCACTCAAACTATGAAACCTTTCCAATTCAATTCCATATCTTAATACCTTGGGGAATCTATTAATACATAGGATCAATGAAGACCGGATATTATAAAGCCATGTCAATGCATGGTGGTCTTCACCCTCACCTTCACCCGTATACTACTTACCTTTTTTGGGGTCGCACAAAATGACAACAAATTTTGTTTGGGTCGCGCATTTTTGCATAAAGTTCTTCAGTCGCGCAAAGTCGGAACATACCCATTTTGAATCGAAATGGTAGCAATATACCCAATTTGGGTCGCAATGGTCGGAACATACCCATTTTGACTCAAAATGGTCGAAACATAAATTCCCGACATCGGCCTGGGCCCCAATAGATCAATTTAGAAGTGCCCTCTGCCCTCAGTTTATAAATTTCAGCATAAAGCAACACATTTGATAGAAAAGAAGCAAGGCCTTCAACCGATAGTGCAAAGATCTGAAAGGGCGAACTTTGGTCAGATAAAACATCCAAAAAGGCAACAATTTTTATCCAATTTCAATCTAAAACTGATCCTATTACTTCTCTTATTTCCTTGGTGTCCTAATAGATCCTATAAAAAACTGGCAAAAGTGATTATTGTTTTAGATCAGCTTGACTGTGAATACTCAGTGTGAATACTCGGAATACTTTTTATAGCAAACGTCATAAGCAGTTCCGCCATATTTTCAGATGGAACTGGTTTGCTGTCTCAAAGAATAGCAAAGCAAAATTTAACAACAAAGTACGTAATAATCATGCATCTGCTATATTGCATAAGTTTGTAATTGTAATGAAGTTGTAAAACCTTTTTTTTTCTTAAAAAGCATTTCGTGATGTCAAGTTTTCGTTATTTATGAATAAAAATTTTGAAAAGTACTTTAGGTAGCAAACACTCATTTCCAATGGTTTGACTAAAGTTGCTAGTAACACAAGTCAATTAGTTTAACAAAATCAGTTGAAACACTTATGTTGACACGCTCATTTTCATGACACGCCAAATTTTTTGCAAAAAAATTAGACACTTTCACACAAAATTCAACAAAATACCGTTTTTCTTACCATTCTCTTACCATCACTCAAACTATGAAACCTTTCCAATTCAATTCCATATCTTAATACCTTGGGGAATCTATTAATACATAGGATCAATGAAGACCGGATATTATAAAGCCATGTCAATGCATGGTGGTCTTCACCCTCACCTTCACCCGTATACTACTTACCTTTTTTGGGGTCGCACAAAATGACAACAAATTTTGTTTGGGTCGCGCATTTTTGCATAAAGTTCTTCAGTAGTGCAAAGATCTGAAAGGGCGAACTTTGGTCAGATAAAACATCCAAAAAGGCAACAATTTTTATCCAATTTCAATCTAAAACTGATCCTATTACTTCTCTTATTTCCTTGGTGTCCTAATAGATCCTATAAAAAACTGGCAAAAGTGATTATTGTTTTAGATCAGCTTGACTGTGAATACTCAGTGTGAATACTCGGAATACTTTTTATAGCAAACGTCATAAGCAGTTCCGCCATATTTTCAGATGGAACTGGTTTGCTGTCTCAAAGAATAGCAAAGCAAAATTTAACAACAAAGTACGTAATAATCATGCATCTGCTATATTGCATAAGTTTGTAATTGTAATGAAGTTGTAAAACCTTTTTTTTTCTTAAAAAGCATTTCGTGATGTCAAGTTTTCGTTATTTATGAATAAAAATTTTGAAAAGTACTTTAGGTAGCAAACACTCATTTCCAATGGTTTGACTAAAGTTGCTAGTAACACAAGTCAATTAGTTTAACAAAATCAGTTGAAACACTTATGTTGACACGCTCATTTTCATGAAACTCAAATTGAACTACCGGGTACTCAAATTTTTGAATGTATAAAAATATAGTTCTGCTGATGATTTTCTGCTGACACGTTTTAGCTTAACTGTTGTCGACGTAAGCTCTGTCGGTTTGGTTTATAAATTATCTAATTCCTCTTGATGAAAACATGTACAATGGAAATGTATGGATTCAAGTATTATATATATTTTTGGCAAGTCTTTTCCTACTTCTGTGTGCCTGCACAAACCCCATAGTCTCTTCTACCTTACTTCACTTTCTACAGACATGTAGAGACAAAAATCGGTGAGGGAATTTAGGAACATTTTTTTTCTACATTTTATCGAAAACTACCCTCACATATCTGCGATTTTGGGTTCAATGGATAAAACAGGTTATTGGAAGCTCCCTTTCATAACCGGCTACGCACAGTTTTTTGAAGGAAGAGTAATGCCCCTAAAAACCTAAAATATTCAAAATCACAGATGGGTTTAGCATAATACCTACAAGTTTCCAAATTATCTAGTTCATGTTTGATAAATCAGGTATTATGGAAATGAAAGGATTCGGACTTTATACAGTTTTTGGCATGTATTGGTCTTCCCCTGTGTGCCTGCATAATCCCCTAGTCTCTTTTTACCCTTCGTCAATTTCTACATACTTCGTAAAAACGTGTGGGGAATTTTTGAACCATAAAGTTTTAAACATTTTATCGAAAACCACCCTCACAGATCTGTGATTTTGTGTTCAAAGAATAGAACAGGTTATGAGAAGCTCCCCACAATGAGCGGCTAAGCACAATTTTTTAAACAAAAAGTTATGACCCTGGGAAAACTCGAAAATGTGGGTTTCTAAAAACTTTCGTGCATTATCGACTACGTCAAAAGTTTTGACGCCGTAAATTAAGGGTGTCGGAAAAGTCAAGTTTTCGATTTTTTATTTTCAAACTACCCACACAAACCTGAACATTTTGGGTTCAATGGATAGAGCATGTTGCTTTAAGCTCCCTTGAATAAGCTGGTACTCCTAATTTTTCCAATACCAAATTGAATGGCCCTCGAAAAAACCAAAACTTTGATTTTTGGATAGTTTTTTCAAATTTTTCGACTTTTATCGAAAACTAAAAAATTCTGAGTTCATGAGATTAATGGAGAGAACAGCTTATGTGAAACCTCCGTGCATAAACGGCTTCGCCCAATTTGCTGCCCCAAGAATTTATGGCACTCGGAAAAGTCAAACTTCTGAAGTTTCGACCCACCTTTGAAAATTTTTGACTATTCTCGAAAACTACACTCTCAAATCTGAGATTTTTGGTTCAAAAAAGAGAAGGAGTCGTGGGAAGCTCTCACATCCAATTATACTGCAAGAAGGCATACTCACTTATACTCACATTTGAACTTACACCCAATTGTTTTTATACTGGAAGGTATGGCCCTTTTGACCGGTATTTGAAACTTTTTGACTTTAGTTCTCAAAAACTACCCTCCTAAATCCTCCCAAAAATATGCAATAAAAACTGTACTTCGCATAAAATTTGGACATAAAACCCGTTTTTTTTTAATTAAATATAAAAGTAAATTTGTTGACTTTTTTGTATTAGTTGAACATAAGCGATCAACTTGTGATTTGTCTAAGTTTTGTTGGTGTTGATTTCCTATGTTGCCCGTTTTTGCATCAGTACGTATTCCTAGAAATTATCACACAAGTGCTTCCAGCTTCAGCTGTTCTCTAATCTGCTTTGCATACGCTACTAGAATTTCTATCATTGATCCTATGTGGGCTCAACTTGAAAATTTTCCAACATGTTTTTTTTTACTAAAGTTTCGGCTGACTATCAGCTTATTGGATGTCGGCATCGATTCTGTCGGCTTATTTATCAATTTTTTTTCTTAAAGTGTAGTAGTTTTGAGATTGATAAGACACTGACACCAATTTTTGTATGCCAATATTCAACCCCACTAGGACTTAATAAATACAAATAAAAAACAAATATATTCAATTGTGTTTTGTTTTTCTATTTTTTAAAATTGTTTTTCAACTTCATTTTTAATAGTAACAGTGTTCAAAGTTCTGTTTGCTAATTTTTTTAGGGTCATTGTGCACTCATCTTGTAATTGTTTTTCGCATCTGTCTTATGTGTTGTTTCTCCATCATTTTGTTTTAACTAAAATTTCTTTTTAAACCTATTGTACTGCAGATCGCAGATGTAATCTGCTTATTTAATTTAACTTCTTCTAAACCTGAGCTCATGGGATTAATGGGGAGAAAAGGTTTTGTCAAACCTCCTTGCATAAACGGCTCGGACCAATTTGTTTACAAAAGAATTTGTCGCATTCGGAAAAGTCTAACTTTAGATTTTTTTTTACCAACTTTCGAAGTTTTTAGACTTTTCTTCAAAACTACCCTCCCAAGTCTGAAATTTTTAGTTCAATAGAGAGAACGAGTCAAAAAAAGCTGCCCTGAATCAGAACTTACTCCCAATTGTTTTTATACTGGAAAGTATGGCCCTCAGAGATGCCAAATTGTTGATTTTTTGACCGGTTTTTGAAACATTTTGACTTTAGTTCTCGAAAACTACCCTCTCAAATCTGAGCGGATAAAAGAATGTTATAAAATTGTGCACCACAGACACCGACCCCAATTTTTGAAAGCCAGTATTCAACTCCACTAGAAACTGTTTGAAAACCTAAAAAAAACTCGATTATGTTTTTTTAAAAAAAATTTTTCAATCGTTTTTCCACTTACTTTTCAACAGTAACGTTGCTCGAGGTTCTGTTTGCTAATTTTTCAAGCCTCATGGTGCAGTCATACTGTAATTTTTGTATCGCATCTGTCTCAAGTTTTGTGTTTCCATTACTTCGTTTCAAGAAAAAAAAATTATTTTTTAAATTTTTATATCTTTTCAAACTTATTGTACTGCTGAACGAGGATGTTATCTGTTAAATTACTTTTAGTTTTTTTTGGTAAATAATGATATAAACTTGGCAATTTATCTTATTTTGTTTGCTGTTTAAAAACTGATCTTCTACTAAAACTTGTCTAGATGGTGTTTCCAAATGTGTTTTTTCACAAATACTCTCCCATTTCACAAATATTTGGATTTTTGCAGTGATTTGTTTTGTAATAGGCAGCAAAAAATTGCGCAATTATGATAACACAATTCATCGATTTGAATTATTTTTATTCACGAATATTCATACGATTAATTGAACTTTTACTGCATTTTGTGCCGAATCAGTTTACTGGACGCTGATTTCAAAAATATCGGATAAAGTTAACTAAAACAAAATTCTTATGAAAACCGTTATATTTGGCTAAAAGATGACGGGTACAAAATTAGCTTGAAATTTTACAAGCTTTTTTATGGTTTTTTTCAGAGTTTTGAATCAAAATTGCACCCTTAAAACAACAGAACTTATTTGCTTCAAAATTAAGGAGGTGTATAGGGTCAATTGATGTAAGAGTAACCACAGTTAACCCTGTTTACTTTCTTAGATTCATCTAAATCAAATCAACTGACCTGTTTAAGATTTTACTTTGATCCATAACTGATACATCAGAATAGCCTTTGCACTGACAAAATTAGCATAAGAACAGTTTCATAACAATATGGAAGCAGCTGGTAAACTATAAAAACTTTCACCAAGCAACTCTTACCTTGCAATAATTATGGTGCTATGTATAGAAGCGATGTTTTTATTTGAAAAAAATTCACTGAAAAACAGTGGAAATAAAAGTTATCTGAAAAAATAGTAAAAAAAAAACTTATCTTTAGAACAGGATACGTTCATAGTTCAGTTTTTTTTTTCACCGTACAAATCATGCGTCGCAAAATAAGTGGTGCTATGTTTGAAAACATTTTTTTAAATGAAAAACTGTCATTATTCGATAGAAAGCACACAAGCATACGGGAGACTTTTCGAAAAATTAACATATTTTTAAAATGATGATATCATCTGTCTACAGTGAGACAGATCATGAATCGCAATATAAAACGCTACAATCAACAACTGATATATTTCATCATTCTATATTGCTGATTGAGAAATCAATTGATTTCTTTTAAACGTTCATCCGTAGGCACTATTTGTGATGTATGGCAGGTGATGCGAAAATCCGCTTTTTAAATAATTACTCATTGTTACGTGTACTAATACTGTTCCCTGTTTCCTTTTCTTTTAGACAAAACTAGTTTTCATGAGTCACAGAGTAATTTTTTCGGTCTCATCAGGGTTTAAATTTTTCTTCATTATCAGGTAAAATTGTTCACTTTGGTATAATTTCCTTTGTCTGGAATCCATTTTTTGCCTTGAATAGAGGAAATGTTTATTCCTACAAACATGTTTGAAATAGTTCAGAGCAGTCTTTGGAAGCCCACGAGAATACTGAAATTGTACGATTTCCCAGTTTTTATACGAAGCGTCATTCAATTTCCTTGGTAAACATACGTCGCGCCATTTATTTTTCAATGTTTACCATAGGTTGCAAGTGTCTATGGTGACATTCACTTCTTAAGAGCAAAATCGTCGTTTCATTAATAAAATTTTCAATTAATATTTAATTAATATGATTTTAATATCAGTATACGTCGGAACTTTTTATTTGATTCTATGGAACCATGAATTGTGCAATGTATGGTTGCACATTTTGGTCACCCTGGGCGTTAGATTATGTCACATTGCTCAAATGATTGGATTTAAGTGAAGAGCTTCACTTTTGACTGTTTAAAAACACACGAATTGGTCTGTACAAGAAACACATCAACTCATTGCTATGATAGAAACATTGTAATAAAAACGTTTCTAATGTATTATTTAATTTTACACGTTCTGTTATGACAATTTAAAAGACTATTGATATGACTTACATTTTCTATGCGTACTTTTGATTTTAGTTTTCGCCCATGGTTAAGATTTTTTAAATAAAATCTCGATAGTTTGTTTTACAACATAATATCACAAAAGTTACCAGCTAGTTTTACCTTTAAAACTATAGTTAAAGTAAGCTTCCTTTTTTTACTTCTCTTTTTACCATCTTCGACAAACGCTTGAATAATTTGACTTTATAAAACTTGTAACATCATGTTCCAAACATCCTGTTAATTTAGATCTCAAATTGCAGAAATCAAATTTACTTCTCGAAAATCAAAACTGTTAATCAGCAAACCAAAAAAAAATTGAAGCTCTCAGATCTCAAGCGAATTCAGTTTTTAACAACTTCAATCATATCATCATATTTGTATATTTATCTTTTGATAAAGCACTATGAGTGAACCCAACCCAACGAAAAATCTGGAGAGTTTGCAATCGTCAAGCAAGGCTATCATGAACACGAGAATGGAACCGTCTTATCTGCAGCAGCCGAACATGCCAGATACCACCGGAAAAAATGAGGGTATATTTTTTGGTCGCTTGTTGGGGATCCCCTTTGTACTATTTTGAGATATGCAATTTTGGCTGACTGACTTTTCTAATATTTCTAAAAGCACCTTGGGTGCCTATCTATTCTTTTTTTGAGGGGAAGCGCGTGCCGGAAAAACGCGACTTTTTGGTTAAAAATTTCAAAAAGCTGCCTAATAATTCCTTTTTTGGCCCGTTTTTTGAAAAATTAGCCTGCCTGCCTCGCAGAAACGTTTGTCTGAATAAGGTATTTATATGAATTTGGGATAGCGCAGAAAAATCAATAAGGTTGCCCTAAAAAACGGTTGTCCGAGTCCAGCTTGTTATAGGCAGTCAAAAATGATATGAAACTTTCGAACTAAATTTAAAAAGCCAATGGCTCGTTCCGCAGTACTCAGGTCAGATCAGGCATTTCATATCACCACATTTCTATTGGTTCCAATGTAAAATTTAAAAAATAAATAAATTTTTTTGGATAATTGAAGAAACGTATGAGGATTTCAACTTTCTGATCTTCTAGCAGTTGCAATTGATCGGCGTTTATTACGAATCGATGATTCCTAAAAGCATTCAATGAGATTCTTTCTCCGTCGAGATTTTTGCTTACTCACGAACTTCAAGCACAATTGGGGAACTATTTTCTCAGAAAAATGTTTTGTGAAATTCGACCTTAAATCAAACGAAACAAAACCTTTAGAAAAAGTTCTATCGAAAAAGGTTTTTTGGTCATTAAAAAAGGACTGATTGCTCGATTTATTTTACAAACACGTCAAAGTTCAATGAAAAATTGGCTTACTTACCATGTTTCAGTAGCGGATTTAGCGGGGGTACGACTTCCCCCTTCAAGGGTTCGACAACCTGCCATTTTTGGCTTACCTACCTCAAAATTTTCTGAAGGTGCCAACGTATAATAATTTTGAGGGGAAGTGCGCGCCACAAAAGCGCAATTTTTTGTTCAAAATGTTCCAAAAATTAACAAAAATGCCGTATTTTGGCCTGTTTTTTTTTCTCTTTAAAATACTGCCTGCGGCGAAGGAATTTTGTTAAAAAATAGGGTATTTATAGTGGTCTATAAGAGCTTAGAAGACCAAGTAGGCCAACCTAACTTGGTCTTTTGGCTGACCGCCCCCTCCTTCTCTAGAATTTCCTAGATTCTGTTTCCAGACATTTGAAAAATAAAGTACAAAATCATCTATTACCTCGAAGTTTTATATATAAACATATCATATAATACCAAATATCACAATTGAATTATTAAAATTAATTCTTTCGACTAAACTCCATAACAAGCAAGAGCATTGAAACCGTGTGCCGGGCTTTTTCCGCTGAAAAACCATGTTCACAGAACTTCATCAGCTTCCCTGATTACATAGCCAGGAAAAAATGAAAAAAAAAATCCTGGACCTCCTGCCAGGATTTTAAAGAGTTCAAAGGAAAGTCTAAGAAAAAATTCCCTAAACCAGGCCTTGACTCCTGCTAGGTACCCTTCCCTGAAATCCATGAAACCGAAATTTTTCTACAAAAATTTTGTTTAGTTGTTTAGCTTAATCATTTTACGCTCAGAAAGCCAATTTAAATAATAAAGATGTTTGAACGCAAAAATGTAAGTTTTTGGCGTATGAGGTAGTCCAGACTAATTTTTCACACAAAAGAACCAAAAATCAAAATGAATGTTTGGAAGGTTCTTTTTTTGTTTTCAAATGGTAAATTAGGCATAAAAATGACAAAAATCATCAAAAAAATTTCACAAGCGTTTTTTGAGGTGGAAGCGATCTAGCCACATTGAAAATTTTTTTTTATTATAAGTATGTGAAAATTCAAATATTTACTTTCAATGTTGAATCTACAAATACAATTATTCTGCAATATTGTGCAAATTAAAATATTGGTTTTCTTACACGATAGAATGACTTTGTTTGTTTTGTTCTCGGGCAGGTTCAAAAACAATTGCAACTTTAAAATTTAATAAAAAACGACGAAGGTCAGACCTGGACTCTTAGGTTGCTTAGACTCCTTAGACTTCTTTGATGTGGTTATTCACCAGGCTACGCCTGGCTCCAGGGATGGTCCCAGGGATGGACTTTCATGGACCTGTAACCTGGGATACTTTTCGAGGTCATCAATTGCTGCCCCTACTGTTTCCCGCTAAATGTACAAATATGTTTCCCACTAAAAGTCCCGCCTATCTTTTTTGTTAGTTCCATCATTACAAAAATAAATGCTAAAACAACTAATTATGCTAGGTTTAAACAAAGATCACAAAAATGTTTTTTTTTTTAATTAAAAAAATGTCATATAAAAAAGTCCCAGCATCGCCTTCCCTGAAATCCTCTTGCACATATACTGTTCAATGTATCTGAAAAAAACTCAGAAAATTGTGTTTTTGTTCTTTTTGTGAAGACATCAACGCTAATGGGGTAAGCCGTTCTGCCAGAGCTTCAACCTTAACAGTGCGAGTAGGAAGTTTTTCACAGACTGTGTTGATAAATTTTCCAGTCATGCGATTTTCATATACTATAAACATCTTATCACACGTACCTAGTAAATATTTTAATTCAGATCTGAAATAATCTGGTTCAGACCCAAAGTTCAGATCTGAAATAGGTTGTAAAATGTTAATATAACGCTTGGATACTTTAAGATTGGGTAATTTCAGATCTAGCTCAGATCTGAAATGTTGTTTTTCTTGGTTGTTTCAGATCTGAAAAAACTATTTCAGATCTAATTTCAGCTCTGAAATTTCGATTTTCTTGGTTATTTACGATCTGAAAAATTAAATGATTTTGACACAAGTTTTGCTATCACAGTTACTTCTGTATAGCTTCTGCTAGCTAATAGCAGGTACCCAGCAAAGCCTTTAATCAGAGACTGCTGAAAAATGCTTCGCAAACTTGAAATAAACATCGGAAACGTATAAATGTCACCTGAAAATCAAAAATTTGAAAGATGTTTTACGAGTTTTTTGGAACAATTGAAAAAAAACTAATTGAAGAAAAAAACTGTTTGTGTAATTGTTCGGAAGTTTATTTTACCACTTAATAATCTTAATATAATTGTGTATTGGCAGAAACAGCAGAAAACGAAGTTTCAATTGTTTGCTCGAAATGCATAAATTATAACTTAACAAAGGGTCTGTTTCTCAAATCTAATTTCAGATCTGAAATTTTGGTTTTAGAAATTGTCTCAGATCTGAAATTTTAAAATTCTTACCAAGACCTGAAATAAGGAATTTCAGATCTGAAAATTAACTTAAATAAAACCTGATCAGCTTTTTATGAAAGGAACTGTTTGATTGCTACTTTGTTATATATGGACTGCTGTTTTTAGCATTTTTCTTAGAAAGAAATTGCAGATAGCACTTTCTTTCAAAAAGTGAATAAAATTACTTTATTGGTTTTTGTTTTTTGTTTCGTGGTTTTTTTTTGCTCTCATTGATTGTTTTTAAAGAACAACCATCAAAGAAGAAAAATACGTTCATAATTTGACTTATTTTTGAAGATTAAAAAACGCCCTATCACTATGTTAAGAGGCAATATGATTTATCGTAAAATTTTAAGCCGAGAGCGTCCAAACTGGTAATCGAGTCCCTACCATGTCAAGGTTAGTGCGTGAGTACGAGCTTTCACGCGACCTCTTACTTCAAATCTACCACATATTGTCCAATTTTGGCTGCAATGTTTGTGCCAATTTTAAATTTACACACAAAAATAAATGACGTTGAAGTAAAAAATGACAAAAACATGACAAAACATGACGTTGATGTGCAAAAAAAACATTTAATCATCAGTAAAATCCTTAGTAAAAAAAGTAGATTTTTTTGGCTTAAATGGCCAATTTAACAAGTTATCTGAACTTAATTAGTTCGCTTTACTCGCTGAAGTTTAGACATAAAAAATTAAATTCTCAAATCGGCTCTTCTCAACTCTGAGAATGTATTTTGGAAACTTTTAAATGTCGTTCCAATCAAGGTTGAACGATCTTTAATATGATAGATCACTCAACCCGGTCCAATGACTTTTTGTGGTTCCCTATTTGTGTCGGTATCTTCTTGAATTACTGAGACAAGCCTTCAAACCTGTTAAAACGTTGTCGGAATGATGGAATAAAATGAAAGTACAAAAGAAGAACAAAGAGAGCATCTTTTTGCGGAATCATCTTTTAATTCACAAAGTGCACAGTTTTGTCTCCTAATGAAACACACCCGTAAATTCAAAGTTCTGACCCATTTTCAATGTTCGGAACAAAAAATCACCTAAACTTGTAATCGATTTTATACTAGAAAAGGATTTCAGTTTTTACATTTTACGATTGAAAAAAAGTAATCCAGTTATCCTAAGACAACCTCCCAATTTGTGTTTGAGCTTCGAATGTTGAAATTGTTTTCATTCCGCCAAAAGAATTTTTCGTTCAATCAAGCACTCAAACAACGTTTTTTACATGCCAATGTTTTTTAGATTTTTAATCGTTTTTTGTACATGTGAATTTTATAAAGAATCTTATGGCAAAAATAGTTAATGTTTCTGTGCGTTCGCCTAAAACTGTCTAATGGCTAAGTATTGGAAATTGTTAAAATTGTTTTTTTTTCTATATTAACAAAATCCATATTATAGGTAGTGAAGTTCCACACAATTTTATAACAAAAAAGTTGTTTATGGCTTTAAAGTCTCTTTCAGAATGTTTCAGTGATTGAAAATTGTGTCCTGATTTTTGGACACAATTAAGTGTATGCCATTATCTAAAAAATGAATTTTTCTGGCTCCACAAAATGTTTGTCATCTGTGATTCTTCTTTGTAGCAAAACGTGATTATGTAATTTTTTAATGGAAACGGTTTTTCGCAAGAAAAAACTGCATGTTCATTTTAACCATGGCATAACAGCGGTTCTCAGTTCTTATGTTGGTCCTTTCTTTTGTGGAGAATTGAATCATCATAAAAAACTGTATGGCAATCAATTTTCATGACGCAAACGAAAATCAAACTGTCGATGCAAGAGCTCTCTCTCATATAGCATAAACGGAAATTAGCATTTCAAATTTTTCGAGTTTCGCTGATTCACCGAACTAAAAAGGCATCTCAAAACGGTAGTATCTAAGTTTCGCGAGAGGGAGGGGTAATTTTTTTTAATGGTTCTGAATTATTTGGCTTAGTGTTTGTTTAGCTTTTGTTTTTTTTTATACTTCTCGCTAATACACTATTTAAAAAGCCTACACAATTTTGTCATTTTTTGTCAGTAAATATTGTGTTTAGTAGATGAGCCGAGAGTGCCAAATGATGATCCGAAGAAGCTGGAGGAGTTGGAGAAAAAGGTGGATATTTTATTAGAAAAAATGGAGAAGTTGGAGAAACTGGATAAAAAGGCGTTACAAATGGCCAAGAACAAGTTAAACGCTCAGAGGGGACAACGCACACCGATAGACAGGTGTCATTTTGAAATATTAGTTTTGCTGCTAGTTAGAGATATTTTAGTGATATAGTAGCACAACGATCAAGGAAGTAAAATTTGACTAATTAAATCCAGATTAAGAAAACAACAAAGTGAATCATTCTTTTTCACCGTTAATAGTTTTGGTTTTTGTTCCGAGTAACTTTGTCTTCGGGTTTAAATGTTTTCTTTTTTTTCTGTTTTCCACGCAAATAATTTGTTGCCGCAAAAAAATCATCGTCGCAATGAGCTGAGTGATGTAGTTTACTAGTGATGTAGACATGATTCGAGGAACGGAAACAAGTTCAATAAAATTTCCCAGTGTTGAGAATAATTTTTTTGTAGTTTTGACTTATTGGTCGGTTTTCGAGCGTTTGAAGAGATCCAGAGGCATTCGTTTTTTTAAAATTGGCATTTAAACTAGCAAAGCGTGTACTTACTAATGAATATGTTTTTCAACGCTTCGTTGCCGTTTTTTTAAAGTTATTGTAGAAAATAAGCTACTAACTATTTCAACCTTTATTCTTCAATTTTTAGTTCGTTATTGTTTTTTAATGACAACTCTAGTCAATTATGTCTTTATAACTACTTTACTATGCATTTTCATAATTTGTTCAATATAACACGCACTCTCACCCTTGAAAATGGGGAAGAACTTCGTAATCGGTGTTTTTGTTAGTATTTTTTTCTCTTTTGTTTTCCGCATAATATCAGGTACTGCAAATAATCATTGGAAAGGATTGACTGATAGTTCATATTCAAACCCTTTCAGTAGTGATTCGAATGACACTTAAAACTATTTTAAAAAATATCCCAGTGTCAACAAGGCCAATTTGTATTTTTAAGTTCGCATCACGAGGCCAAACGGTTTTATTGTGAATTGTAAGTGGATTCCGCAACATGTCAAAACCGGATTTGCCGCGGAACCAGCAACTTTGCTACTTTTTAATTCATTGTTGCAGTTTTGGGTTCCACAAAGAAATAGCTAAAGCACTGTATTGCTTAATATCGCTCTAAAATCAGGCAAATTTGTGGAATACAGCTTTGATGTATCCGAAACAGCTTGTGGAATCCACAAACAAATAGTAAAATATATATTTAGTAAACTTAGGCTGTCGTGGAATCCTCAAGTGTAGAAGAATCTGCAAATTGTGAGCGGAACCCGCATAAAATTGCGGAATCCACGCACATTTACGGAATCCAGTACAACATGCTATATTAGCTGGCTGCGGAATCCGCGACGAAACAAATTTGCCGACAAATTTGAAGTTACAAGTATTTATATGCGGACTCCACTTACACTTTGGAACATGTTTAAAGATTTGTCTCTGGAGTCCAGAAACATGCATTCACAAAACGGTGGGCCTACCCATTGCACAGTTTGATCTCGTAATTTGATCCCGTAGTATTGTTTGTTATGAAAAAATTGACATTTAGGCTAAAAAAACTTGATTTAAGAAAAACATTTCCTCAACGCAACCTTGCTAGAAACTTTTTCTAAAAATGTATTTTACATTTTTTGTGCCAACAAATTGGAAGAAAATTTTTTTAAAGACTTTTTTCATGTTTGTATTTTATTAATTTTTGAGGACAATTTTAGCTAATTCACTCCGTTCCTACGCATTTGCATATCTTTCTCATGAGAAAACGCACTATTTGAATTAAAATAAAAATGAAAATGTCTTTTTCGATTTTGTAATGTGGTTTTTTGGTGCTATATACACAACATTGAACTGGGGAGTAATTTTGTCATGGGTGTGTTTTTTTTGCATGCAAAATCAGGTGCCCCAATTAATCATCGTAATGGGTCGAGGAGTGACATATCATATAAATCATATAACAGCCCTTTCAGCCATAATTTGTATTTTCCCAAAGGTTTGTAATTTCCAATTTTTGGTCAAATTTTGAGCAAGTATAGCAGTTAGTAACCTTCGCGTCCTAAATATTGATGTTCAGCTTGAAAATACTTGATTTTGCCCAATTGATAAAATGTGTTTGAACTCATTTTGATGATTTTTTTTGTTTTTGTTCCAAATTTTTTGTTAAAAATTGTAAATTTGTTTAACTTTTTTTGAGGATAAATCTTGTCAATGATGGCTAATTTACTAATTTTCTACTCATTTGCAGAGCCTTTTTATTAGTTTGAAATAAAAGAAAACTTTTTTGTTCTAAAGATTTTCAATGAACGCGATTGTTCTGTGCTACTTGCACAGCAACCAGTATCCTTGTTATTCAGACCCATTAAACTGTGGTGTCAATTTGTTTTCAGGTAGATTTTAACTTTTTCGTTTTTTTCCTCGTTAAAAACAGGTACCGCAAACAAGCATCGGAATCGGTTGAATGATATATCGCATTCAAGCCCTTTCAGTCGGGATCCTTTTGGCAATTATGTCTAAATTATTCCTTTCCTACGCAATCACAGTGTTATTGTTATGTGCTATTTGCACAGCAACCGGTTAACCTTGATCTTCCGACCTTTGAGCTTTGGGATGAGTTTTGCATTTTGATGTGTTTTCGGTTACATTACGAATAATTTTGGAACCCTTTCAGCCAGGATTGTAATGACAATGAAAGTTTCGAAAAAGTGTCCAAGCGTCGAGAAAAACCGGTTTGCAGTTTTTATCTTTTTAGTCGAGTTTCAAGCAAGTAAAGCAATCGAGTTACATATATTAGGACAAAGTCCCATTTATTA
This sequence comes from Symsagittifera roscoffensis, assembly GCF_963678635.1. Taxonomy (NCBI): domain Eukaryota; kingdom Metazoa; phylum Xenacoelomorpha; order Acoela; family Convolutidae; genus Symsagittifera; species Symsagittifera roscoffensis. The sequence goes on from NC_087063.1 coordinate 81,676,463, forward strand.
CGATAGCGGTAATTTACAAAAAAGATAACAAATTCCCAAATTTTTAAGGTAGATTATAGATTTCAGAGTTTCGGAAAGTAAGTTTCAAAAAAATTTTGGCGCTCGATTTATCCATGCATCTAGATATCTCTATGTATTCAGATTGACGAAAAAATCTCCATGTTTTAAGATAATGAAAAAATGCCCAGGTTATTAGGATAGGTTTCAGTTTTTCAGATGGTAAGGTTCCATTTTTTTGGTGCAACAATCTCAAGTTTTGAAGAAAGTTGCAAAGTTTTTTTTGGAAAAGATTAAAGAAATCTCACGATTTGGAAAAAAATAATGGCTTGCGTTATCTAACTCGTTTAGGTTATTGTTGTATTACGTGTAGAATGGAGATTTTGTATTATGTGATTTGGTTCATGATTGGTCAGTTGTAAGATTTTATGGCTAAAGATTGAGTTTTTTTTGTAAGATTGAGTAAATTGATAGGAATTGATCTAATTTGAGCTTTATACAATATTATGTGATTTGTAGATGATTTTTGAGCGCTCTTTCTAGCTGAAACTATGCTGAAACCTACTAAAATTTCTAACAAAATACTAAGTGTGTAAATAAATCGAGGCAGTGTTTAGCAAGTTTGCTGCAAAAGTTTACAATTACAAGTCAAAAACCACTTTTTTACTCAAATTTACATATGAAACTTGAAATATGTACATCATGAAGACTGTTTAGGTTCCTCTGGTAGAGTTTAAAAAAAGAATTGCTCAAAAAATTACGTAAAGTCCACATAAATCAGTTTTTCGTTGTTTTTGAGGAACCATTTGTTGATGTGCTTTTCTTAAATTGGAGTAGGTTGATATTTTTTCCACAAAGAATCAGCAAAATTTTAGGTTTTTCCGATCAAGTAATCATGATCCCTTGTTATTCTCCACCGTTGCTTGTAGCATAGTTTCAAAATAGTATTTTGTTAAGTGAGGAAGTTTATCAGAGGGATTAGATGCCATGTGCTTGAAACTGAGCTCAGGGTATCTTTCCATAAATGAAAAATTATCCATCGTTACAATTGTTAGCTGTGTCTTATCTAAAAGGAAAAAATGACCATTCCATACTATAATTTAGGATGAAAAAATAAGATGGATGATTTTAGGATTTGTATTTAGGAATTGTATTGTCAAATTCTCATACATATGTCTTATGTGCGGGCCGAAGATAATAGAACACGTCTTTACAGTTTAAATTTCCGACCATGCAGCATTCATTGTCTAAAAGTGCTAAATTTGTTGGAGCTTGAGGGTTTGAAGAAACACAAAATTTCTCACGTGGTTTCTCACGAGTGTTTGTTCAAGATCACCAAAACTTCTTCCACGTTGTCTTGCACCTCCACAAAAAATGGAGTATGAATATTAGCTGGACTCTGAGCAACTTTTTCATCTTTATTAAACATCAAAAATAATTATTCGATTCTCGATTCTTCATCTAAAAGGAGAACACCTCGCGTACTTCCTCCTGAAATAATGGGTTTTGTTTCGACTGTAGTTTTTCTAAGATTTCTTATGATTTTCTAGAAAACAGGTTTATCAGACACTCGTTCTGAAACTGACTGAAATCTGTCTGGCAATTTTTGGATCTCCTGATTTTTTTGAATTATTGGTAAAATAGAGACGTATGATATGCTCATATGCAAAAACTTACGGGCTTGTCACATTGATCGAATATCTGAACTCTGGAAATAAAAAGTGACAACGACTTTTGATAAAAGTTCAAAAATTGTAGTAAAAATGATAAGTCTGATCTAAATTTGTTTAAGAGAAACCGCGAATGCACACTGAAGAAATTTTGCATGACAAATTGGGTAGTTGCTACAACGCCAATATACTAAAGCTTACTTTTTCAGATTTTGAAACAAATCCATCTTGCTCTGTCTTTTGGTTTCGCATTCTTGCTGAGGACAAACTTTGATGGATTTTAGGTTGTTTTCAAAATTTTTGTGTAAAAAAAACAAAATTAACGGCGTTTTCTTTCTCTAAAGAGCATAAAAACGTTACAGCTGTACTTTTTTCTACAATTGACTTCATCAAGAAAAAATAATGCTGTCTGATTGGTTTATTTTTTTTTTAGTGCTTTGTGGTTTTTAATTTAGACTCGCATTTACAGCTGGGTAAAAAGAAACTTTGTTTCAAACATTGTTTCTTTGAAGCGTTGACGTTTTTTGATAAACTGAATGAAGTATGAGTACAAGCTGTTCTAGGCTATATCAAGCAGTTTTTGACAAATTGTGTGGCGATAAATATCAACTGTAACTCTTTAGTTGAATTTAAAATAAATTTTATTTTGTTTAGAGGACTTCTTTTTCATGTTAGTTCAGATTTTTTTTTCGATATTTTTGTGTCTTCTTTTCAAAGTTTTTGAAGATCACATTTTGATATGTTTATCAGACACTCGTTCCAAAACTGAATGAAATCTTTTTGGCAATTGAGAATGAAATGTTTTGGAACTCCTGATTTTTTTTGGATTATTGGTAAAATAGAGACGTTTCGAATGCTCATTTTTCAATTACTTTTTCACCTGTTCCAGAGGGTAAAAAAAGTTTTGTTGCAAATGATCTGTTGCTTCAGCATTAGATAATTGAATCAACTGTTCGTTCACTTGATTTACTGATTTGTAAAACATCTTTGAGTTTCTTGAACAAAACCATGTGTTTTATTAGAGAAAAATACATATCATCCGAAGTTGCTGCGATGAAAAAAATTGTAGACACAGGCATCAAAACTATTTAAAAAAAGGCACTGAAAAAATATAAAGGTCTATTTCATGTATGCCCAAAAAACTTACATGATTTTGTTCATAAGGTTCTTCATCAAAAACGAAACTTTATAAATTTACGGTTTTGTCACATCTATCGAATATCTTAACACTACAAAAAATTGACAACGACTAAGAAATAAATTTCGAAAAATGTTGAAAAAAAGGCTTTTTTGATTTAACCATTGTTAAAAAATAGCACACTGAAGAAACTTTGCATGAAAAAATTGGTAGATGCTACAACCACAATAAAGTTCTCTATCTTTGAATATCAAGCGCTCAATTTTGGGCAAGCGTTGTCATCCAAGTTTTTATCCTCTGTTTTCAAAGTTTTTGAGAGAAATTTGTGTTTTCCATAACTCTTTTGAGTTGGCGAAGTGTTTTGGGACTTTTATTGAAAAACTAATATTCTAACTCACACTGACCAACTTGAATACTAATTAGAAATGATTTGTGTTTAAATTCATTTTGTTTTTCTTTGAACTTATAGTTATTTAAAATCGTTTAAAGACTAGTTGACAAGGGCAACTTATTCCATTGCTCCATTCTTTTTGTAGGTACGCTTAGTGCCATTGTACTCCTTGATCGTTACACAAACTTGTCTTCTGTTATTAGTTGCCATGTCATATTTTTTATTACAGATGGAAAACTCCTGGTTCAAAAATGACACTTTGCCAGAAATGAGTTCCAGTATAGGGACTAGCCCAAAATTTTCAGCATCGTGATTGAAAGTATTTTTGGTTGCCGATTTTGATTCTCTTTTTTTTCCACTAAGATAGACTTGCTATTGCTTTTCGATTTTTCCCAGTTATTCTTTCTAGAGTTTTGTAAGACTTTAAATATAATTTGTACAATTTGAAACGACAACACTTCATCTAAGTTTCAGTAAAAACAAAAAAATGCAATATTTTTTTTTGTTAATTTGATATTTTAATCTTGTTCAAAGGATAAACTGACGGATAGAGTATCGCAAGCCACAGTAGATTTCAAATTGTCTAAAAGTTTTAATCGAAATTGGGTCGACACTTTTTAATCCACAGTAATGACGGCAAAAGTAGCAAACTTTTGGAAACTCTGCTGTGGTAAAATTGTGATTGAAGTGACTCTACATCCTAATGAGTGGACAGGTCTGCAATACATGATTTAAAAGTTTCTAAAAAGTACTGAATAGAAACGAGAAAACGGAATGCTAGGACTGTGAAAACTTGTATGTTCGCCAACATGTATCAAGAGATCGTAGGCACTGTGCTTTTTTAATGTGTTAAAAACTTAACTTTTAAACAGATAATTTTAATTATCGGAGTGTTCATATCAAGAAAAATACTCCGTCCTCTTTATTCTTGTTGTCGAAATTACATTCACAATGTACAACTTAATTGCATGCATGCATGCTATATCTAAGGTGGTTGCACGCACGCAAGATCAATAGGCTTATTGAAACTCTATTGCGTCAACTCTTTGTTGAGAGTGATTATTTAATCTAGTGAGTAGACTTGCATGTAAAATTTGGTTGACATTTTGTAAACATAATAAAAACTTTATCAACTCATACCATCAATTAATTGAAATTTTTTGGTCAGCTATAAGTTTTTGGTCAGCTATAAGCGAGTTTTACAAGTAGATAATTGGATGCTCATGCATTTAGATTCATCAGTTTTCATCATTTTTTGAAAAGAAATTGTAAACTAACAATCAAAAGATGAACACTGATGCTTTAATTGTTTAATTGACTTCGAGTGTATCCGAAAAAAAATACTTATTTCTGAAAAATTACTCGATCTGACAAAAATTGCTCGGTCTGAGAATTTACAGTTATCTGATTCAGAGATTGTTTTTCTGAAGAAATTTAGCAAAAACATTTATGCTTCTAACTTTGCATTGTATTAGAAAACGATCGTTCTAAGGTACAGATTTCTATCTAAATTTCATTTTTCATGTTCAACTTCAATCAAAATTGAATAAATTAGAAAATGGTAGGTTGAGTAAATACTAAAATTGACCTAGCTTGAAAGCTTATTATATAGGGAATTTAAACAATCAAAAATTTGCTTTAATTTGGAATTTGGGTTAGAAAATATAGCTTACGGTAGAATCACTCAAAAAAGTTCTCCTGTATAAGCAATGATATGGAGTCGATGAGATTTTCCAATTTCTAGCTTTGAAGATTTAGTTGAAATGAAAAAAATTCTGAAGATTTTAAAAATTTGTCTTAGATTTTAAAAATAATTGGTGTTTGATACTTTTTTTCCAATAAATTACCTTTTTAAAGTACAACTTCGTGCAAAAAAGATTCTTTTGGAAGATAATAATTGAAGCAGAAGTTATGCAATCTGCTTTCATAGTATATATTCATTTAAGATTTTAAAACGAAAACTATAAAGCTCTGTTGTAAGAATATTTTTAGAGAAAAGGTTAAAATGTTTACAAAATGATCAATTGATACAGTTTAAAGCAAGATTTTTTCTCAAATAGTTTTGCTTAAGAAGCATTCATTTGGAAACTCTTTTATCTAGCAGAAACAAAAAAGCAATTAGGAAAAGCTTGATAGAGAAAAAAATTCAGATAACAACCCACAGATTTTATTCACAATAATACATAAAAATACACCCATTTTTCCTATTATCTACCAATGACATCTGCTTTGCTTAGAAAATATGACTTAAACTAGAATCAAACAAAAAGTTCTCGAATGTAAGCGTTTATATAGAATTGATGGGCTTTTTCAGTTTCTAGCTTTCTAGACTTGGCTGAAATTTAAAAGAATTTACTTGAAGATTTTAAGGATTTGTTTGATATTCTAAAAATAATTGGTATTTCATATATTTTTTCCTATAAATAATCTTTTTAGAATAAAACCTAAAAGGATGAATTTGATTCAGAAAAAATTTCAGATAAAAACCTATAGATTTACTCTTGTTTTGATGGCCATAATACATAAAAATACACCCATGTTTTCCTATTATCTAATAGTGACATGTGCTTATGTGTTCTGTTTTGATAATTTTAACAGGCTCGAAGTCACTTAAACATTTGCAAATAAGATATGATTAAAAAAGAAACTTTCAAATCATTATGCAAAAATACTGATAGTTAATGTATACTAAAGTGTTATTTTTGCTGAAAACGTCTACAGTCCCTACTGAACTAGAAAATTTTCACCTACTAATATTAAAAACGTACATTTCAAGTAAATTTCAGACATTTTCATCACCAGTTCTATCTTTCCTGCAAATTAATCGTTCAAGCAATACAATTTTTCTCCTGTTTTCCCTAATTCTATTTAAATTTTTATGCAAATCGAGTTCAATAGAAAATTTTTTTATATCGAATCGGAAACGAAAGTTATTTAAATTATAACATTTCTTTTAAAAAAGTATGATAAATTTCGTTTTAGTTTTAAAATATATTTTTTTTTGTATTAATTTGGATTAGTCCCAAAATAAAACATCAATTTTTATTGCCATAAGTGAATATTTGTTTCAATTTTTTCGAATACATGTATATTTGCCTGGACGAAAAACTTGTTAAGTATTCAAATAGTTGTAATTTGGAGAGTTTTGTACGGATGCCTTATCTTATATGTTCAAAGTTAACTTTGGTTTCTCAAAAAATTTGTTTATTTTGCATTTTTGAATAATTGGAGGTTTCGCTACGTTTCAGCTACGTTTCAGCATAGTTTAAGCTTTGAGGTTCGGCTTTGATATGAATTTTGATCTCCTAAGTCAGTACACTTTATAACACCCATTTTAGAGTCTGTTTTGAAATGCACTTTACAATTAAGGGAAAAGCGGTTAAAATTGTTGCCTGTTACTTGCGTATTTAAATTTTTTTTCTTCAAAAAGTTGAGGTTCTTTCACAAAAAGCTCCTATTTTTTGCAATATTTCTAAGATGATAACTAAACATTGCATCTTAAAACTTTACATCACTCTGGAAATTCTTTTAGCTATCTTAATACAAAGAATAATCGATAGCATATCCTAAGAAATTGCAAATTTGAGAGCACCAATTTTTTAATCAACTGACCATCTTAATATCTTGCAATCTCAAAATTCATCCTAATACATGGCAAAACCCATAACCTATCCAAACACTTGGAAAAACTTTTTCCTATCTTAATACATACGCTGTGCGTTAAATTTTTTCGTACCATCTTGATACATGTTAATTCATCAAATCAACGCAAAAGTGTGCAAAACTTTTTCGTACTACTTCAGAAATGCTCAAAAAAAGTCAGTAAGAAACTTTATTTCCATTTCTCGTACTACATAATAAGAAATGACTATGCAACGATGAGAAAAGAATCTTAACATAGTCAGGAAATTACAAGTTCATGTGGACTACGGTTTCAAAAACTCTTTCTTCCAGTTTTTGTTTGTTTTTCGGTTGCGGACCATCATAAAGCCTTGAACTCAACATGGTCCCCACAATTTCTATAATGTTGAGGTCCGGGCTCGTGCTGAGTCAAGGTAGAAGCTCAATTCCCGTTTCCTCAAAAAAGTCCAATTTTTTTTTAATACTTGAATACTGCAGTTGTCTTGTTGCAGAACGAAACCATCGGGGAGAGTTTCTCTTATTTAATGTATGTCAGTGTCTTTCATAAGCTTGATTTAGGTGTCTGAAATTTTACGATACCGTTTTGAAAAAAATAAGACCGGTTGAAAAAGTCTTACCCCAGACCATTAGAGAACCACGTCCACCTGGACGTTTATTGAGGTAAACTTGATGATTTTCCTCCATGCATGAACACCAGTTGTCGGGATCGTCTAGGTTATTTTTTTTCATCCGTAAATACAACTTTATCCCAGTGTTTTGGTTCAGTCAACCATTCAGTGCAGAGGCGTACTCGTTTTTTTCTTGTTTTTTGGTAAAAATTATCGTGAACTATGCTTTTTTGTACCTATACGTCATTCTTGATAAAGCCCTATGAGCCTTTCTTCTGCTGATTTTGAGGCTGTCACCTTTCCTTTGCGTTTTATCAGAAGAGCAATGCATCGTTTTGTACATAGTTTGTTGAAGCTAACGGTCACATGCTTAATCCCCGCTTTGTTTTCACACTTGAGTTGTCATTCTTAATCATATACTGCACTGTTGATTTTGATAAACTCAGTTATTGGCTGATTCGGCGATTTGAAAAACCATTTGCAAGTTTTTCTTTCGCTAACTCGATGATCTAGTGTGAGTGCATATCAAACACTGACTGTTAATCAAGTTAGGACAGGTACCTGCTATATCAATCGTAAACAGAACCATGTGCGCGCAGTTCTTGACATTCTTCAACAAAAACCTAAGGGTACGAAAAAAATTGCAACGATTTAACGATTTAACGATATCACCATGTATTCAGATGGTACGAAAAATTAGGACGCGGAGTGTAGCTGCTAGACCGAATGTTCTGTTATCTATCTAAGAACATCGGGGTCTTCCAGTATCCCTTGATTGCCTCACTCTTCAACTATTGTGATCGTTATTTTCCGGTATATTTCTATTCAGACTATTGAAACAAGGGAGGAGTTTTGTATTCCTGTGTTTTTCCGCTTAAAATAAGGTACCTCTTTTAGTCTTTGGAAAGGGTATAGTGATATGTCACATTAGAACCCTTTCAGCCAAAACTTGAGAGGCATCAAAAAACTACTGTAAAAAATGTGCCAGTATCGAGAACAACCGGTTTTCAGTCTTTGAGATTAGGTCGAGATTCGAGCGAGCAAAACAATTGAGTAACGTTTATTATATACAATACGAAAACTCGGCTTAAAGTTCTCGCAATAAAAAGCACTCTTAGTGCTTCTTGCATTCTTAGTGGTTTTTCAAAAAATTGAATTGAAAGTATTCTGCCATAAAAAGATAACCTATTTGGGATTTTTTATATCGGGCTTTTGAAATTGATTTAACTTCGGAGGTAAATTGATGTCAATAAAGGCAAAATCATACTCTCCCACCCATTTGCATATTTTTTCATCGCAACCCGCACAAGTTTGAAATTAGAGACGCAAATATTTTTATGATTGTGCTTGTTTTGTGCTACTTCCACAGCAACCGGTATCTTAGGAGAAACTCAATATTCGTGTGGGTTATATTTTTTTCTAGGCAAAATCAGAAATCACAATTGAACATAGTAGTGAGTCGAGTGATATATCATAAAACAGACTTTTCTGCCATAAATCGAGATATATAATAAATTACATGGAAATTGTCCCGTTGTCGTAAAAATTCGGTTGTATATTTTTTGAGTGTGGGTTAAGTTTCGAATGAAGCAATCGATTAACGCATTTTAATTGTTTAGTCATTGCAAAACGCACTATTATAAAAAAGAAAAGAAAACATTTTTTCCCGTTTTTTTTATTTCGTGATTGTCTTAATTAATAGGGCTGAGCTACGGGGAGGTCACTGATCCACATGTTCTAACATGAGTGATAGAATACGTGGTCACTGAACTATGTATTAGGATAGGGAATAAGTTTCCCATTTTCTTAAGGTAGAATATAGAGTTCAGAGTTTCGGATGGTAAGTTTCGAAAAATGTTTTTTTTTTATTTTCGTATAGGGTATCAATATTTCTTTGTTTTAGGGTTGGTAATAGAGATTCAAATCATAGGAAAAAAAATTAAATTTTTGGAAAAAGATTGGCGCGCGCTATCTAAATGGTAAATATAATTGATGTATTACGTTTCGGTTGTGAAAAGCTAAGTCAGATCATAGATATCATTATTTCAGATGGTAATTTTTACCAGAAAAAAAATTTTGGGGCCCGAATTTGCTAAATTTATCTAGGTATTTGCTATGTATAGATTTTTCCATGTATTATGATTGGTAATAGTATTTTCTTGTATCAAGGTAGGATATGGATTAAGTAATGATACAATGTTTCAAAGTTAGGGTGAGAGAAGGTTATTAGAGTTAAGTTTCTGTGCAAAATTTTCTAGAAAAACGCAAAAACTTCAAATCTTTCGAAAAAGTTTTTTTCACTGAAACTTCTTTAACAGATATCATGTTTCATCTTCATCTGTGTTTTCTCAAAAATTAACACAAATTTGTACAAAACTACAGTTTCTGGTAAGCATTAACGTAACTCAAACAAAAAGCTAGCATTTTTCACTGAAACTTCTTTAACAGATATCATGTTTCATCTTCATCTGTGTTTTCTCAAAAATTAACACAAATTTGTACAAAAACTACAATTTCTGGTAAGCATTAACGTAACTCAAACAAAAAGCTAGCTGATTGTTATGAATTGAGTTTGTTATTGCTATAATGTGTTAAAAATTAGTAAAAAAAAAGAAGAAAACGTGGACGAAATTCAATCAAAATTTTTTCATTACTGATCCTTATCTAAAAGAATGGTTCTATACCTTGTATAACAACGTGAAAAAAAATTCAATAAATCTCAGAGTGAAAGTTAACCTCTAAATTAAGTTTCTTGGACCTTCCAAATATCGATATTTGTTGTGTCCAAGTACTAGTTTTTGGTTTTGGTATTTATTAAAAAATTCATTAGCTCTGTGGCGTATTAAAGTGTTCAAACTGTAAACTTTTTGCTCATAGCAGCGAGGCACTGAATGTATATATCAAAAAAAAACACAAGATATGTTCACTCTTGTTGTCGAAGTTATATTCACAAAATACAAGGTGGTTGTATGCACGTCGACCAATCTAAAAAAAGATCGACAAGTTCCAAGAAAAGATCATTTAAAAAACTCAAATAACTAGATCATACAAAACTTTAGTAAAAATTGGCTAGTACGTTCAAGTAAAAAAACATTAGTACAATTTTAGTAAAACTTTAGACACTGAGTTTGTAAAACTTTAGACATTATTTGTAGACTATAAAACAACAACACTTCATCTAAACTTCTGTTAAACGAAAATATCGAATAATTTTTCGATAATTTGATATTGTTTCATTTTTCAAAAGATAGAACTGACGGAAAAACTATCGCAAGCAACAAAAGAGTTCAATTTGCCGGGAAAGTCTCAATAAAAATTGCGTCAAATCTTTATAATCCACGGCAAAAAGAGCAGACTTATAGAAACTCTGTTATAGTGAAGTTTTGATTGAAGTGATTCTACATTCTAGCGATTGGACAGGTCTGCATTACATGCTTTTAGAAAATTCTAGAAAAAAACTACTGAATAGAAACGAGAAAATGGAATGCGAGGACTGTGGAATTTTGTATGCTCGCCAACATGCATCAAGAGATCCTAGACACTGTGGCGTTTTAATGAGTTGAAACTGTAAAAATTATGCATATAATTTCAAGGATCTGAGTGTTCATATCAAGAAGAAGCACTCCATTCCTGTTTCCTCTTGTTTCGGAATTATCTTGACAATTTAAAAGGTAATTGCATGCACGCACGCACGCAATGTACAAGAAAGTTTCACGTATGGCAAAATCAAAAATTTTATAGAAACTCTGTAGCGTCAGCTCTTTATTGAAATTTTTAAAACTTAGTAAATTCGAACAATTTCATGAAGTAGCGCGTTTCCGAAGCAGTTAATTGGATGGTCATGCATTTAGATTCATCAACTTTCATCAATTTTTTAGAAAGAAATTTTTATACTAACAATCAAAAGATCAACGCTGTTGCTTGAATTGATTTCGAGTGTTTCAAAATGGGAAAAATACATGTTTCTCGTCTGAAAACTTGCTTGGTCTGAAAATTTACTGTTACCTGATCCAGAGATTCTTTTTCTGAAGAATCTTAGCAAAAAATTCTAGGCTTCTATTTTTGCATTGTATTAGAAAACGATCGTTCATAAGATACAGATTTCAACTCAAAGTTTATTTTTCATGTACAAATAAAAAAAAACTGACTAAATTAGAAGATAAGAGTTTGAGTAGAAACTAAGAATGGCCTATCTGGAAGTGTATAGGAGAATTAGGTTGATGTCTGAATGGATTAAAAAGGAAAATTGAACAATCAAAAAGTTTGCTTTAATTTTGGTTGAAAAGCATTGTTTACGGCAGAGTCAATTAAAAACATTGTTGAGTATACGCACTTGAAGGCAATTGATGCGATTTTTTTCCGTTTCTAGCTTTCAAGACAAAAAATATCTGAAAGTTTTAAGGATTTGTCTGACATTTCGAAAATTAGTGGTGTTTGATACTTTTTTTCCAGTAAATTACTTTTTTTAAATAAAACTTCATGCAAAAATGGTTCATACAAATAGAGAAAAGGTTGAGAGATTTAGAAATTGATCAATAGATACAGTTTTTACTCGGTATTTCTCTTCTGAGAAAATCTTGATTAGGAAGCATTCATTTGGAAGCTTCTACTTGAAGCAGAAACTGTGTTTCCCTACTTACCTTTACTTGTCTTTCAATGAAGAAGCTCCCAGAAAAAAATTGTTAGATGAAAAATTCCAGTTAACAACCAATAGACTTGCTCTTATTTTGTTCGCCATAATTCGTAAAAATACAACCATATTTGTCTATTATCTACCGATGAGATGCACTTATGTGTTCTTTCTTTTATAAATTTAACTGGTTCCAATTCATTTGAACATTTTTGAGGAACTTCGGAAAAAATTAAGATTAAAACAAAATTTAATGAAAATTGGGCAAAAACACTGATAGATAGTGTAAACTAAAGTGTTTTTTTTTTGCGGGAAAACTTGACAGTAGCTACTCAACTAGAAGATTTTAGTTGCCAACTTGAAATGTAAAATTGCCCATCTCAAGTAAATTTCAGACTTTTTCAGTACCAGTTTCTACCTTTCCTTTCTTTCTACCTTTCAGTTTCTTTTTTGTAATAATTTGGGTTCATGAATGACAAAATTCGAGGAAAAAATGAACCACGCTTTTTCTTCACGAATTATCAAAGTTTATTGCTAGTTCGGATATTTTCTATACAGTTATATTTACCCGGATGAAAAACTTGTTAAGTATACATATGAACATAAGTATACGTGTAAATAGGAGAATTTCAAGAGGCATCAAAAAACTACTTTAAGAAATGTCCCAGTAACGAGAAAAACCGGTTTTCAGTGTTTGAGATTAGGTCGAGATTCGAGCGAGTAAAGCAATCGGGCAACGTTTGTTATAAACAATTTTAAATTTAGGCTAAAAGTTCTTGAATTAAGAAAAAAACTTTCAGTGCTTTCTTGCTGGAAGGTTGTTCCAAAAATTGAATTGAAAGTGTTCTACTAAAAAATTAGTTTACATAGAAAATTTTATATCGGTTTTTTGAAATTGATTAAACTTCTGAGGTAAATTGATGTCAATTAGGGCGAAATCAATCCTCTCCTAGTTATTTGAAAATTTTTCAACGCAACCCACACTAGCTCGAAATAAGAGAATCAAGAGAAACTTAATATTCGAGTATATTGTAGTTTTTTCCAGGCGAAACCAGGTACCACAATTAATCATAGAATTGATTCGAGTAATATAACAAAAACCAGACCTTCCAGCCATGATTAGAGAGAAATTTAAAAAAAAATACATGAAAAGTGTCCCCTTGTCGAGAAGAACCGGTTTATAATTGTCGAGTCTTATTCAAATTTCGAATGAAGCAATCGAGTAACGTTTGTTATTGAAAACTGAAATATACGCTAAAAAATACTTAAAGTTACTGAAAACAACATTTCTTTTCTTGCTCATTTGCTGTATTTTAAAAACATATATTTATATAAAGTTATTACGCCAAAAAATATGAAGAGTTCGAAAATATTTTGATTATTTTTTTCAGTTTTTTTGTTATTGAATCATCTCTGAATAAAATTTTTAAAAATAACGGCTAAATCAGTACTATTTGACGCATTTTAATAGTTTTCTCATCGCAACACGCACTATTTTGAAACAAGAAAAGAAAACACTTTTTCCCGATTTTTTAGTTTGTGATTGTAGTAGTATATATTGCGGCTGAGCTATGGGGGAGGTCTCTGACCCACATTTTCTAAAGTAAGGGATAGAACACCTGGTCACTGAACTATGCAGTAAGATGGCGAATATGTTTCCCAATTTATTATGGTAGATTATATTTTTCAGAGTTTCAGATGGTGGGTCTCGAAAAAAATTTTGCTTTCAGAAAAACTTGGGTGCCCTAAGTTCGCATGTTTAAGGATAGAGCATCGATTTGTCTTTTTATTAAAGTTGGTAGCAGAAACTCAATTCGTTAGAAAAAATTTGGTGCGCATTATTTAAATGGTAAAAGTTCCTGGTGTATTACGTTTAGATTGTAATAAACTAAGATAGGCTATAGATGTTCAGATGGTAAGTTTCAAATGATTTTCTTGGGTATTTGCTAGGCATTGATTTTTCCAAGTTTTATTATTGGCAATAGAATTTCCTTTTATCCAGATAGGGTATAGATTAAGTAATGATACAAAAATTCAAAATAAAGTTAGGAAAATGTTAATAGAGTTGAGTTTTTGTCCAAAATTTTATAGAAAAATTGCAAAACTTCACGTCATTGGAAAAAATTGCAAAAATTCACGTCATTTAAAAAATTTGCAGAAATCTCAGTTTTAAAATAAATCAATAAAACTTTGAACTGATATGAACAAAGATGCGGGTTTAATATTTTCTAAATACCAAAAACAGAGCTCATATTAGCTGAAACAAATTAAAAGCTTCCAGTTTCTGGAACAGAATTAATGGTGTTGTTTAAGAAAATGAAGTAGAAACTATTAAAAATGTTTCTTTATTTCGATTCTTGATTCAAAATCTTCTATTTTGCAACTTTTCTATACAGATATTTAACACATTTTTTTTCAACTAATGAAAAATTGATTTATATTTCGCAATTAAAACAATCAAAAGTAGCAAATTTCATTGAAACTTCTTGAGCAGATATCATGATTAATGATTAAACTCTTCTTTTGTTTTTTCTGAACGTTTAATCCAAATTTGTACAAAAACTACAACTTCTGGCAAGCATTTTACGTTACTTAAACAAAATTTAGATAATTATTGTAAAACGAGTTAGTTTTGCTTTAATTTACTAAAAACGAGTGAAAAAATATCAGAATGTGGAAAAAACTCATTGGGAACTTCTTCATAACTGATCACTATCTATATTTTGCTTCTACAACATAACTTATCATGTTTTTCCAAAAAGAAAACCTAAGGGGCTTTTATCATTTTTGGTTTTTGCTCCATATAGTTGTTCGCTATTGAACTCCTTTTGCATGAAAATTTTAGGCAGAACAGAGGAGTTTAGGGGAAAATAGAATCAGTTGAACAAAAAATTTGCTGGCAGAGACACAAAATAGCACTTCAAACGTCCGAATACGTATATATTTAATAATCTGTACATTTTTACATTTAAGAGAAAGAAATCTCTGTTGCAATTTCTATTCTCATTTTTTTTCAGCAAAAATGCTTTATTTTTCAAAGACACCATCAATTTAAACCATCAAAACATTCTCAAAATCTTTTTCTATTTTCTTGTTTTTTTTTCCGCATCTCAAAAATGGTTATGTGAGAGAGAATTGGAGCTAATTAAAGCATTAAAAAACACAAGCAATAAGTAGGAAAGGACAGGTGTACTATAACAAAAAAAACTAGTGAACGAAATAAGAGCAAAATTTTTGGCTGTTATCTGAAACCTCCCGAGTTTTTATTTAGTAAACATTTCGTATAGGTTTATTTCTTGAAATACAAAAAAAAACGCAAAGAAATCCAGTTTCTACTTCATGTAAGAGCTTCCTAGAGAAAACGTCTCCTGAAAAGATTACTTCAGAAAACTAAATTTGGTTTTAGACGGTGTCAATTGAAAAATTTCTCTATTAACAAAAATTTTTATTAACATAAAAATTAACAAAACAGAAAGCTCCATGGTTCCACCCAATTTTCTAACTAAACTAAAACTGAGGCTAATCAGAGCAAAATACAAAAAGAACAGTGGCTGCTTTTCAATATTTTCACGCCGAATACTATCTCGATTGATAATTTGTGCACCTGATTTTGCTTAAATTATCAACTATCAGTTTTTTGAAAAAAATCCATGAAGCTCTTCTTATTTTCTCTAAAATCTATTCTACAGTTTTTTTCATTAATTTTTTCTTTGAAAAATGAATTAGGAGTAGGTTATGAAAGCAAATTTTTGATTTTGCGTCATCTAATATCTTCAAAAAGAACTTTTTTCTTGAATTTGAACGATCAAAAATAATATAGTGGAAAATTTGTGTTAGATAACCGAGTGTTTTTGAATCTAAGTTATCTTTATTTCCAATAAATTCCCAGTAATCTTACATTTTTTGTCAAAAGATAGAAACAAAAACTCCCATTTGCTCCCTTTTTTTGCCTTAACTTCAGAAATTTTATGTTTTTTTTTATCGTAGGCAGTTATAATTTCCAACCAAAACGCACGCTAATTTTCTCAAAATTCTTAAGTAATTAGAATAACTTTCATTCTATTTTACAATAAATTTTAGAGCTTCATGAGGCCTTTTATGGTTTCTGCTTGATGTTGCAATGGAAACAATTTTGAAGGAAGTTCTACACAAGAATTGCTTTTTTTTGTAGAAATCTGTATCTTGTGAACGATCGTTTTCTAATCCAAAGCAAAGTTAGAGTCGCAAACTTTTTCTTCAAAAAAACATTATTCAGAAAAACAATCTCTGAACCAATATGTATATTCTTGTTACTTTCAATTTTTGAATCAAACTTTCAGACAAGAAACATGTCTATTTGTATGTTGAAATGTTTCAAACCATTTAAAATTGCAGTGTTTTCACTTTTTCTTTGATAGTTTTAAGAATATTCACTAAAATTGATAGAAAATTTTGAATCTCAATGTATAAACATTCATTTATCTGCTTGGAGAAAACTTTGCTCCTTAAAACTGTTCAAAATTACTAATTTAGTAACAGTAAAGGCAAAATTAGTTGATGTTTTCAGATTATAAAAAATATACGTTTATTCAAAATTTAACTCACTAGGTATGAGAATCACTTTAACACAACGTAATTTATATAAATCTGCTGCTCTCACCTCCATTAATGCCGATCGAAAACTTTTTTCATTGAGAATGTTTTTCCTTTTTTTTCCTTTGAGACTTTCACAACAATTTGAACTTTTTTGCTTTTTGCGTTAATTTTTGCGTCAGTTACAACCTTCGAAAAAAAAAGTTGAAATTATCAAAACACTAAGTCAAGACATGTTAACACGCAATGTTTGCCAGTTTTTTCTTTGATTATAGTTAAATCAGGAAAAAGTGTTTATCACTATTTACAGTTCTTTCTACTGTATTGTAAGCTCTATTTATTCATTTTTTAAAAATATATATATATCTCTTCTTGGTACGTGTAGTCTTCTTTGGAGTTTGGAACGTTTCAGCCTTCTTTGAAGTGCATGCAATCACGATGTATATTGTGAAGGTAACAGCATCTCAAAAAGTGAAGAAACAACTCGAGGTAGGAGATTTTGAAAACTCCACCAAAATTTTAGGTAGGAGATTTGGAATTACTTGAAATGTCTCACAAAACGAAAACAAAGTATTCAAAGAACATTGTATTGTCCTGACAGATTATTTTTAATGAAGAGGAAAATCAGAATGGAATGAATCCCATTTGGTGTAATGAAGCACCGAAGCAATCAGAATCAAGTTTAAACACCTAAGCAATCACCTATTAAACAACTAAGCAATCATTTAAGCAATCAGAATCAAGCAGCAGCGCGTTTTCCAAGCAGATAAATGGGTGCTTATACTTTGAGATTCATGTTTGTACAAAGATTTTAGGAACAATTTTAAAAACTAACATAAAAAAATGAAGTTTCTGACATTTCATTTGACTTTGAACATTTCAAGATAAAATTATTCATGTTCTTAGCTTGAAAGTTTGCATCAAAAAATGAAAATAAAAAAGTATACAATTTTCTGGCTCAGATGTTGTTTTTATGAAGGATCTTAGCAAAGAAAGTTTTTTGGTTTTAACGTTGCTTTGGGCTAGAAAGCGATAGTTTAAAAGATATTTTCATATACAAAATTCAAAGTGTTCGTCAGACGTTTGAAGTTCTAATTATGTATCTGCTAGGAAAATGAACGTTCAATTGATACTGTTTCCCCCCTAAATTCCCCAGTTTTGCCAAAATGTCAATGAAAGCTGAAATTTTTTTAGGACAGGAGATTTTTTTGAAAAACCACGAGAGCAATATGCTGTAGAAGCAAAAGAGAGATGTCGATCAATTATGAAGAAGTGTTGGTTAACATTTTTCGACAAAAATTGGTAAAAATTATTTGGGTAATCATTGAGAGAAACCCGAGGAAGAAATGAATCTTGATACTTGCTCAAGAAATTTAAATGGATACTGATTTGATACTGATTTGAAGCAACAATTTACTCTGATATTTTCATGAATGGTGTCTATATTTGCTACTTGCACAGCAACCGGTATCTTGCTTATTCAGACTATTCAAACTACGGAAGAACTTTGTATTTAGGTGTGATTTAGTTTTTTCCATGCAAAATCAAGTACCACAACTAATCATTGGAATGAGGCAAGTGAAATATTATAATAATGCTTCTTCAGCCATGATTCGAGAGATATCGGAAACTTTTATAAGAAACTGTTCCAGTACCAAGAAAAACCGCTTATGGTTTTTGAGTTTTGGTCGAGTTTCGAGCAAGTAAACAACCGAGTAAGTTTGTTTTATAAAAATTGAAACTTGATTTTATTAAAAAACTCATTTTTCAAGACTTCCCTGCACAAACAAATAATCTGAAAAAGAAACACTAAAAGTATTATGCCAAAAAAAGCAATCAAAAATTTTTTCATAATTTTTTTGGTTCAAATTGTTTTTCGTTTTGTTTGAATTTCTGCGGGAATGTGTTTTCAATTATGACTAGACAACTAATTTTCTACGCTTTTGAACAGTTTTCTCATCACAACACGCCCTAGTTAGAAACATGAGAAGAGAATTTTTAAATGAATAAGATTGTTATGTGCTACGTGCACAGAATTTGGTATCCTGGTTGTTCAGACCATTAAATCTAGGGAGCAGCTTGTATTCGGGTGTGTTTTAAGTTTTTTCCAAGCAAAATCAGGTACCAATATTAATAATTGGATGGGTTCAGTGATATTTAATATTGAAGCCATTTTAGCCATGATTGGAGATTCTTCAAAAAATTAACTTAAAAGATATCCCAGTGTTGAGAAAAAGTTTTTGAGACTTAGCCGAGATTCGCGCCAATGAAGCAATCGAGTAAAGTTTTCTGAAATAAAATTGAGCTTTATGCTTTTTTAAAATTAAAAAAAATTTTTCTTTATTTTTTTTTTGTTTGTTGTTTATTTTATGAGGAAACATTTTGCCAACTTTGTTTAGTTAATTAATTCCTACGCATTTATATAAATTTTTCATCGCATCAGGCACTAATTCAGAGGAAAAAAGTAAATGTTTACTAATTTTTTTAATGTGATTGTTCTGTGCTTTTTGTTCTGTACTATGACGATGCACAGCAACCGGTTATCCTCGTTGTTCCCGTCCTTTGAAAATTGAAAAAAAATTGGATTGGGGTGTTTTTCAATTTAATTTGATTTTGACGCAAAATCAGGTACCACAAAAACTAATCGGAATGGGTTCAGTGATAAATCGTATGAAAATCTTTCTGTCGGGATTTGAGAAACATTAAAAGTTCTCGAAAGAAGTCTCCGTGTTTGTTTAAATTACAAAAAGTTTTTTTTCAGACTAAAAAGATTGAGTTTTATTTATTTAAAAAGAATTTTAAACGTTTTTCCATAATAAGAAATTGATTAAAATAAATTTTTAATTATAGTGCAAAAAATAACATTTCCAATTTGTTTTTTTTTTGTTTGCTATTTGTTTTTTTAAGGGAAGTGTTGTCAGATATGGCTGACTCACTGTTTTTATATGCTTTTGTTTAACTATTTCATCAGAAGACTTACTAGCTTGAACTAAAGAAAGAATTTTTATTCTTTGATTTCTTTGAAGATGATTTTTTCGTGCTAATTGCACAGCAAACGGTAATCTTGTTGTTCACAACCCTGAAACTGAAAATGACTTTTATGAAATTGAGTTTATTTTAGTTTTTTCTAGGCAAAATCAGGCACCACAAATATTACTATGATTGAGTCGAGTGATATATCTTAATAAAATTCGTTCAGCCATACTTTCAGCCATACTCTTTCAGACATCAAAAAGTATCACAGAAAAAAGTTTTCAGTTTGAAAAAAGAACGTTTTAAATTTGTGACTTTTTCTAAAAAACTTTGTGTAAGTAAAGCAAATGAGTAACCTTCGTTACATAAATTTGACATTTAAGCTAAGGAGACTTGATTTAAAATAAAAAAAAAACATTTTTTGGCGAGACAAATTTTAAAACATATCTTAAGATAACTGTGCCTAAACGCTTCAAAAACAACACCTAAACTTTTTTCATTGTTTTGATTGTCAATTTTAAGGGCGTATGTTGTCTTTCGCAACTAATTTAGCAGTTTTCTGCGCATTTGCCTTTTTTTTCTGGTCACAACACGCACTAATTAAAATAATAGAAAAAAAAATTACTATTGGAGTTGTTGTATGAATGCAGTTGTTCTGTGTACACAGCATCCAGTATCCTTGTTTTTGAGGCCATCGAAATTGGCGAGGAAATCTGTTTTCGGGCGGGCTTTAGTATTTTTTTTGTTTTCTTTTTCTCGCAAATTCAGATTTCACAAATAATAAAAAAAATAAAACTTGTCAGTTTTGATTTCTTCTTGAATTTCATTGTTCTGTGTCACTTGCACATCAATCGGTGTTATTGAGACCAAGGAAACTGGGGTGGAACTTCGGATTCGATGTGTTTTAGTTTTTTTTCTCTTTTTCTTGTTTTCTACGCAAAAATCAGGAACCAAAAATAATAATCGGAAGGAGCTGAGCGGTATATCGTATTGAAGCCCTTCCAGTCGGTGTTCGAATGACATAAAAAATTTCGATAAAACCTTTTAGTGTCGAAAAAAAAATGGTTTGTAGTTTTTAAGTTTTGGTCAAGTTTTGAGCGATTAAAGCAACCAAGTAACGTTCGGTTATTTACCTTGACATTTAGACTGAGAAGATTTAGATATTTTAACAAAAAATAAAACCAAGTGTTCCCACGTTTTCTGGTGATAAAAGTTTGCTAAATTTAAAATTTAGTTATTGTGCCAAAAATAGGAAAAACTTTTTCAATTTTTTCATTAATTGTTTTTTTTTTTCAGGAAAACAGTTGCCAAATGAAGCTAACTCACTTCTTTCATACGCTTTTGCATAGTTTTTTCTTTCGTCACAGCATTCAAAAATTTAAAAACAAGAAAATACTTTTTTAAATATGATAATTTGTTGCTATTTGCACAGCAACCGGTAGCCTTGCTCTAAAGACAATTGAAACTAAAGAGGAGTTCTGTTTTCGGGTTTGTCTCAGTTTTTTTCCGCCTAAAGTCAGGTACCACCACTAATCATTGGTATAAGTCGAGTGATATGTCGTATAAATTGCCTTTCAGCCATGATTCGAGCGACATAAGAAATTAGGCTACAATTTCTCAGTGGCAAGAAAAACCGTTTTATAAGAAATGTTATTGTAAAATTTTGAGCATTTGAAGCAATTGAATACCGTTTGTTACACAAAAGTTGGCATATAGGTTACGGAGACATAATTTTTTTGAAAACAATTTTCTTAGACGCTTCTTTTTGGATAATTATATTTAAAATTATTGTGTTAAAAAAATATAAATTTTTTCTTTTTTTTCCTTTTTTTGTTTGTCATTTACTTTTGAGGACAGTTGTTGTCAATCATGGCTACTTGATCCCTTTAACACGCAATTGCATTGTTTTTTCATCACAACTTTTTTCGCTATGGTATAGATATTTGCGATCGCATTTATAATTTTCTTTTATTAAGCAAACCATCCAAAAAAAAACGACACATTTTTGAAGAAAAAAATCCTGTTTTTGTATTAATTTGATTGGAACAATCTGTGCTACTTGCAGAGCAACCGGTTATCATTGATCTGAATGACTTGTTAATTCAACCGCGTCACTGAGGGTGACTGTAGGGTGCTGTGGATCAGTTTGTGTTTTTACCACCCTATCTTGACTTCCTAAAACAAAGTTGTTAAGTAGCCAAGAATATCATCAGGTTCAATCTTTTTCAGACGGTATTTAAATTCCAAAAAATCTAGTCGTGGTACGGATCAGTTGTGACTAGGTTTCAAAAAGTTTGCAATCTCATTTCAATTTCAATGAAATTTTGTACCTTAATTCAGCTAAAAAGATGAAGAAGTTTTTGCAGCTTCTAGCTTATTCATTTGTGCCAGTCTGATATAAAATAAAATAAAATTTTGGCAAAAAAGACAAAAAATTTTCGAACGTAGAAAAAAATTGCAATAATTTTGTGTATTTTTCTTTTGTATACTTGTATAACCTGTTGTACGTGCCCCACTTAACTAGCACGCGCCACTTTTGGTAAGTTTCATAGAAAAACATTTGTAGAAACGCCAAGTATTTGCAGTTAAAGTCGCCAAAATCACTCATACAGAAAACGAAATAATTGATTCTCATGCGATGAAGCTCGAAATTTTCTTTTGAATGGTGTAATTTAACATCTGTAAAAGTATACCTCTGCTACGTTTTAGATGAATCGTGAGAATTTCAGGTTTCCTGAAAATTAAAAAACATGCAAAATCTTTTAAGAAACTTGCTCTCAATCATCACAATTGATTGAGTTTGCTTCGGTGGATGACAAAATATTTTTTCACTTTTTAGAGACATATTTCTCATTTTCTAATATTCTATAAATCAAGGCTTTTGCTCAAAAGTTATCTACCTTGCTTGGACTGTAAGAAACAATCGATATAGAAAAATCTATGTCTGTTCGTCCCAAATCGTGCCCGTTGAGTTAGAATAGGCAGGGTCTCAAATAGTTTTTTTTTCAATTTCAAGTGTTTGTTCTCCTCCATATGCTTTTTGGTCAAATAGTGTTCTGGTATGCGGTATCAATTAGTTTTTCTTGTTTTTTCAAATATGCGTTAGCCATGTAGTGGGGTGGAATTTCGACTTATTTTAAAATTTATTTTTTCATCGCAATTTTTTTTCAAGTGGCATCTTTTTTTTCTAGCTATGATAACTTTTGTGAAAGAAATCTGATTGATTATTATTTGTGTTCGAGTTTTTAGGTGGTTGTTTTTTATACTAGTATATGAGTATGGACCAGTAGTTTGGTCTTGAATGCCAAAACAGATTTTCTAAACAAATGCTCATCATTTGACTCTATGATCCTTCGGATTATCTTTTGCCATTTTTCAGGTTGACTGTTTTTGTATAAAGATTACTTCCTTCGGATACCTTCTCTTGATTAGGACAGGCTAGAATTTTTTTTGGAAGAAGAATCGCTCGCCGTCGCAATGTCATCCGCAGGGCCATAGGTCGGAAGTTATTCAATATCGCGGTATCCACCCTCTGTTTGTTATTAAACACTCCATTATGTGCCTTTCTTCAATGGAGAATCGCTTTGCCCAAATCTAAAATACATTCAAAGGCAATCAACATCAAATTGAGCGATTAACTTGTGTTTCAAAAGAGTTCCCCGATGTAAGGTTCCTTAGCAATTCTCAAACTCCAGATATTTTTTTTCGACTCTCAATTGCAGATTGTTTTGGCTACATTTATCATTTGTACAAATTAAACAAGTGTTTCTAGAAGACCGATCGATCTCTGATCTCGGACTGTACAATGTTTCAATTCCATTTTCCCATTTCCAGCTTTCACAAAACGAAATAAAATCGGAAGCTGTTGTGATTAACTTTCCGTGTATATGACATTGAATTGTTCGAAAACTGTTAACCGAAAGTCGGAATGTATTAGTTACCCTATTTGCAGAGTGGAATTTAGTAGAACCTTGAGCCTTAGCGTCCCTTGATTTATTTTATTTTTTTTTTCAAAAAAAAAATAGTGTAGTTTGTGTAGTTTGTAAACCTTGTTTGAGCTTGAAATATATATTCAACAGTTTTTCTAAGTAACAATACTGTTAAGACTTTTACCAGTTTTAAGCTCGAAAAAAAACTGCGATCCGCCTCAAAAGTATATGCTGGAGCTGCTCACGGGAACAGTGGTTTTTGCGTAGAGACACGCGCAAGAAGTCGGAGACAATACTAAAACTCCCCGGCCTTCAAACTATTTGTTTAAATAGGGAATCGGTTTTCCTTCGTTTAAGCATGTTTCACCGTTTACTATGAAACATTGTTCGAGATTGTAAGCTTCCGAAAACTTTGACAGCAGAGTTTGACAAAACAGCCAGGAGCAAGATGCCAGTCTTAACGATTTAAGCGATTTTCTTATTATCTTTAGAGTGGCGAGTTTCAGATAGTTCACTTCAAAAAAAAAGATTCACATGAATAGACAATCCTTGCTCAGAAATGTACAATGACAGTACTCAGATAGTAAGTTGTTTTGGAAAAAGTTTTGTCAATTCAAATGAGGTATGTGACTTGTAATTGTGCGTGGAGAGTGGTGGGATTTTGCTTGCTAAAGCTATTTATTATGAGAGGTTACAGACATCCAGTCAGCAGGCTATGTATTGTTATATAGAGTAGGTTTTCAACGAATAAGATAAGTTATAGATTTTTTCGTGCATTAGGATTCGAGGTTTTACATTTTAGATGATGTTTTTGTAAAAATAATTTGATGAGTTTTCCGAATTAGGTGGTAAAATAACACTTTAAGTTTTAGAGCAATACTATATTCCTCTGTATCCAAACCCTACATTCGTTAGTTAATTATTTCGTTTCTGGACCGTTTCCTTATCTCCTCATGAAATTGTTTCAATGACGCTCCCAATTATTTATGAGACGAAACTATGTAGCCGAGTTTTTTTTAGTCAAGATGGCTGTTTTGTTGTGCAGTTATGTCAAGTTGGTTTTCAAGATGAGCTGATCTAAAATTTCAAGTAACTTCGATTATTTATTTAAGATTGCGAATGGGTTGAATTAACAATTTTTAATTGATATAAAGTTTCTACTGTGAAGTAACGTACCTTGTTAATGTTGATTTTAGCTCTTCGTTTTTCGAACCGATTTCAACGTTTTTAATGACTGATTTTAGACGTGATTTTTTTGAGCTACATAAGGTTTCTTATTATCATTTCATCAAAATAAGTGCAAGCGTCCCTTGATTTATTTTATTTTTTTTTTTCAAAAAAAAAATAGTGTAGTTTGTGTAGTTTGTAAACCTTGTTTGAGCTTGAAATATATATTCAACAGTTTTTCTAAGTAACAATACTGTTAAGACTTTTACCAGTTTTAAGCTCGAAAAAAAACTGCGATCCGCCTCAAAAGTATATGCTGGAGCTGCTCACGGGAACAGTGGTTTTTGCGTAGAGACACGCGCAAGAAGTCGGAGACAATACTAAAACTCCCCGGCCTTCAAACTATTTGTTTAAATAGGGAATCGGTTTTCCTTCGTTTAAGCATGTTTCACCGTTTACTATGAAACATTGTTCGAGATTGTAAGCTTCCGAAAACTTTGACAGCAGAGTTTGACAAAACAGCCAGGAGCAAGATGCCAGTCTTAACGATTTAAGCGATTTTCTTATTATCTTTAGAGTGGCGAGTTTCAGATAGTTCACTTCAAAAAAAAAGATTCACATGAATAGACAATCCTTGCTCAGAAATGTACAATGACAGTACTCAGATAGTAAGTTGTTTTGGAAAAAGTTTTGTCAATTCAAATGAGGTATGTGACTTGTAATTGTGCGTGGAGAGTGGTGGGATTTTGCTTGCTAAAGCTATTTATTATGAGAGGTTACAGACATCCAGTCAGCAGGCTATGTATTGTTATATAGAGTAGGTTTTCAACGAATAAGATAAGTTATAGATTTTTTCGTGCATTAGGATTCGAGGTTTTACATTTTAGATGATGTTTTTGTAAAAATAATTTGATGAGTTTTCCGAATTAGGTGGTAAAATAACACTTTAAGTTTTAGAGCAATACTATATTCCTCTGTATCCAAACCCTACATTCGTTAGTTAATTATTTCGTTTCTGGACCGTTTCCTTATCTCCTCATGAAATTGTTTCAATGACGCTCCCAATTATTTATGAGACGAAACTATGTAGCCGAGTTTTTTTTAGTCAAGATGGCTGTTTTGTTGTGCAGTTATGTCAAGTTGGTTTTCAAGATGAGCTGATCTAAAATTTCAAGTAACTTCGATTATTTATTTAAGATTGCGAATGGGTTGAATTAACAATTTTTAATTGATATAAAGTTTCTACTGTGAAGTAACGTACCTTGTTAATGTTGATTTTAGCTCTTCATTTTTCGAACCGATTTCAACGTTTTTAATGACTGATTTTAGACGTGATTTTTTTGAGCTACATAAGGTTTCTTATTATCATTTCATCAAAATAAGTGCAAGCGTCCCTTGATTTATTTAATTTTTTTTTTCAAAAAAAAATAGTGTAGTTTGTGTAGTTTGTAAACCTTGTTTGAGCTTGAAATATATATTCAACAGTTTTTCTAAGTAACAATACTGTTAAGACTTTTACCAGTTTTAAGCTCGAAAAAAAACTGCGATCCGCCTCAAAAGTATATGCTGGAGCTGCTCACGGGAACAGTGGTTTTTGCGTAGAGACACGCGCAAGAAGTCGGAGACAATACTAAAACTCCCCGGCCTTCAAACTATTTGTTTAAATAGGGAATCGGTTTTCCTTCGTTTAAGCATGTTTCACCGTTTACTATGAAACATTGTTCGAGATTGTAAGCTTCCGAAAACTTTGACAGCAGAGTTTGACAAAACAGCCAGGATCAAGATGCCAGTCTTAACGATTTAAGCGATTTTCTTATTATCTTTAGAGTGGCGAGTTTCAGATAGTTCACTTCAAAAAAAAGATTCACATGAATAGACAATCCTTGCTCAGAAATGTACAATGACAGTACTCAGATAGTAAGTTGTTTTGGAAAAAGTTTTGTCAATTCAAATGAGGTATGTGACTTGTAATTGTGCGTGGAGAGTGGTGGGATTTTGCTTGCTAAAGCTATTTATTATGAGAGGTTACAGACATCCAGTCAGCAGGCTATGTATTGTTATATAGAGTAGGTTTTCAACGAATAAGATAAGTTATAGATTTTTTTGTGCATTAGGATTCGAGGTTTTACATTTTAGATGATGTTTTTGTAAAAATAATTTGATGAGTTTTCCGGCTCCCCAGTTTCCATAGTTTTATGACTGGTATTAAAGTTTTTATGTATTAAAATAGAACATACAATGACATGATCTGATGACAAGTGTCATACTTGTGACATCCTTTGGTGCAATCAATCATCCATGCATCCTAAGATCCTATACTAAAATTGTTTAAGTCAGGTTGTCAGGGGAAGAGAATAATGATTCCACTCCCGTGATCATCCAAGAAAGTTTGACAACACCGTACGGTTAATTGGTTTTATATACTACTCATTGTTTTAATCGCCAAGCTATCTGGGGAATGGATGACAGTTCCCTTCTACGAAATACTTTTACGACTTACTTTATCTTTTTTCCCAACACTATTCTACAATTGTTAGACAAAAGCAAATTAACATTACCCCACAGAGATGATGAAGCGTAGAATGCTTTTGTGAAAGATTGTAGAAGAATCAAAAAACTTCTAATAAAAATTTTTGGGATTTTTCATGGGAAACTAAAATTAAAATTAGAAAAATTTTTTGAAAAATCAACAAAGTTTTCTGTAAGTTTTCATTTTTCCTTTTAAAAGTTCCAATCTATCAACTTCCTTGCTACAACTAAACTCAATTTTTTGACATCACTTCAACTTTAAATTCTCAAATTTTTAAAAATTGTTGAATGTTACAAAATCAGTTAACTTTATAGTTTGTCAATTCTTTCGCCCGGAAACAAAATGTATCCTGAAAAAGATAAGGTATGTCAGATTTGCCTTGCGTTTTGTTTTTGTAGTTTTTTTATCGGAGTAATCTTTCGAAAACAGAAAGATATCTTTCGAAAAGATACAAAACGTTTGATTAAAGTTTTCGTCCATTCTTCTATTTTATAAACAATTCATTCAATTGGGGGACCACTTCGTCTACATTCGGTCAGCCTTTATCTTTTTCTATAGGTTAATTTACAAAGACATTTAAACTAGGCACTGCGCCGTAATAAAAGTTTCTTGCAATAATTTATATTCACAAAATTAAAAATGCAATTTTTTTAGGTTCACTTTTAAATTTCAAAACTTGCATGAAAGTTTCTCTGGTAAAAGCTAAAAAGAAGAATTGAGGAAAAGTTGTATAAAACATACACAAGTTATCACTACTTTAAATTTGTTAAGAAATCCTTTACCAACACTTTTTTGTAGAACCGGGATGTATCGATTTTTTTTGCCTAAGGAAGTAGTCAAAATAGAAAGATTTGTCCAATCGAGCTGTGCCAATCGATCAGAAAGTGTTTTTATTATTCGAACGAAAATGAGCAGTTATTATGTCAATACTGAGGTTTAAGGACGTTATTTTTGTTGTGAGCAAAAAAGTGAATGTTAAAAGTACTGGGGTTGAGTGTTTTCAAACTTTCCAACTGGACGTGCATGACACAAAACAATCAATTTTTTTTTGTGAAAACTGAAACCAGGAAACCCAGAATCACGATTGTCGCTTGTCAAAAAAACACAACTGTGATTACAAAGAAGACAGAAAAGCAAATTACAATCAGCGAGCTACTTAAGAAAGAGAAACAATGATAAGTTAGTGATTGTACAATTACATTCGCAACAGGACAAAATTTACAAATCAAGAACACAAGGAACAAAAAAGCAACCCTTCCTGGTGGCAAAGAAGGAGATTCTTCAACGTAGACCGCGAATACGCACATCCTGAATTTACTTTTCAGGATGCGCGAAAAAAATTCTTCCACAGGATGTGCGATGCTAGGAGTGAAGAAAACGGCTGATCAATCTCCGATTGGATTGATAGAATGATTTTCTCTCTGTTAAAAAACAAAATAAATGTAATAAAAAAACCAAAAACCAAGTTAAACCCTTCTTTAGGAGTAAACTCCTGATGTGGGGATGCTCAGACCCAGCCATGTCTTATTGATTTTGCAACTAATTTAATTTGTGCGGTTCGGCCGATAGCCTTTTAACCGTAACTAGTTCATTTGATCCAATCTAGTTCGAAAGTTTCTGTTGATTTGGCCATAGTAGAGACGGCCTAAGTCACGTGAATATCTTTCTTGACGCTCGTCAATTGTTTTATGATATATTTTTAATTTTCCTCGTTGTCTACTTTTAGCGTGGATGTTACATATGTGTTTCTATTGCATTAGTTTTGCGGGAATCTAGATATAAGTTTTGCGGTAGTCACGTTTGTCTGAAAGTATAGTGCTTAACTAGGGAGCGCTTCGTTTTAGTTAAGAGTGGACAACCGACCAAGCCATATCCTGATTGAAGACATATTCAATGGAACAGAGCTATACTAGTCGTTGGGTTGTTCAATTAGATGGTTTCCATATGATAATCAAACATAAATTATATAAAAAACACCAGAACGTTAATAGCCTCAGCAAGAACACGTATTTTTATAAGTGGTTAGAATAGAAGTAAGCCAATCCAGAAGAAATAAAAGAAGGATTCTCAATCTTAGACAAAGGTACTTACAAAACCCTGTTTGTTTCTTGGTGACTGGAGAGGTCAGGCCATCCCATGCTGGACAGTCGAGAAGGCACCTGAGAATCAAATCCTAAGTAATCCGAAATTAAAATGCGAATTCAACCCAGTTCTCTTGGAACTCCAATGGCGTTCAAACCTGGTTCAACAGGAACTTACTCGCATGAACATCAACAGTTTTTCCTTGCTAGACAAAACTATCCAAGCTACCCCGGAGGTGATGCGCTCACCTGGCAATTAACAAGAACAATACTTAACGAGTTAAGATCCAGAATGGACGACTGTAGCATTATCTTCATTGGCAGTCGGCGAGAAGATACGAAATAAACCATCAGAAGGTCAAAATTGAACAAGATTTTAGGGAGACTGTTCAGCAACTGGTCTCCTCAACACTCCCATTTTGATGATTTACACGTCAGATGAAACGAAGGAAAAAATGATCAACATCCAGAAGGAAAGAGTCCGAAATAAACCATCATCAAAAGAAACTTTTAAACATTCAAAATTGAGCAAGAATGTAGGAGAGTTGTTCAGCAACTGATCTGCTCAACTCCACAGAAATTGCTGATGAACACGTCAGATGAAACCAAGGAAAAAAAATCAACATTCAGAAAAAAAAGCTCCACAAAACACTCAATTAGTGCGAGACTCACTCAAAGATATCGGAAGCTGACACATATTCAAATAGAATTTCATCATCGAGCTCAGATGTCTCAGAGCTGGCTATTCACACATTACTTGTGGCGAGGCATTTATATTTTAATGCATTTGAATGGGATTGTTTCATACATTTGAGCAAAACAGTTCAAGAGAATGTACCCAATGTCCTAGAATTGATAGCGGTTTCAACACGCTGCATGAGATTTCTACCTCAGAATGGACCTAGGGATCAACCTTGAAACATTTGAACAAAAAACAAAAAACAATTAGTGCATCAAGATGGAAGATAACATGCAACAATCAATTGATTTTAATTGACACCTCAGAGTGAAGAAAACGTATTTGTTGGCGATATACGGCCTCTCAGACTTACCAAGAGCGCAAAATATTAATCGCATGAAGAGATGGGTCGATAAAAGAGCTAGAGACAAGGAATACCTGCGAGGACACTTAAGAGGATCCTGAGACAATACAGTAAGCAGAGAGAAGGACCATTGTACCTAAACAAGAATAGGATCGTTGCATGCAAAAAAAGAAAAAGACAATGTTCGGTATAAACACAACGAGATAGTGCTGCTGCAATTCTACGAAACAGAACCAATTTCAGATCAAAGGACAAGATGAGATAACATGGAATTGATAAGCTGTACAAGATATTTTCAAAACGCTTCCATTGGTTTGGAATGGAAAAAAATTTTAGAAGTGGGTTACAGCCATTTTTTGTGTCAGCAAGTGAAACGTACCAGGATGCTCAGATCCCAAATCAGTCGATAGAATCATAAGAATTCAAGGAGATGGTGCCAATAGACCCAAAGAAGATATGTAAGATGAACGGTGGTCATAACTAAACCTAGGTGGTGATTGATCAATTCACGAAGTGAGCTGTAAGTAAATAAGATGTTCCCTTTATAACGGCATTGGTCGAAGAAACTTGTATCTTAGGGAACAACAACCGTGGAGACCACTCCACATAAACTCTACTGAAGGCTGTCTACGGAGAGTGAGCAATACTAGCCCGAATATTTGTGCTTGTTTTGAGGTTGAGAAACGGGGCACACTAAGGCAAGGACTATGCCAACGAGCCCGAGCTGGAGAGTATCAGCTCGTACCAGTCAGGAGAATTTCCTCTCCCCGCCAATTCTGGGCCTGGAAAATGCATTCAGGTTTAACTAGAGAAACGGGTTCGTCTAGCCCACATGCGAGAGAAGCTGTGCCACCAACGAAGGTGAGAGTAGGAGAAATATTGCCAGAGAACAAGACCATAGGAGATACTTAGTAGAAGAGGCATGCGCTATACAGAGTGAGGAAAGAATGATGCAGAGCCCCAAAAAATGAATATTTTGTAAAAGGCTCTTTAAAAATGCTAAAAACAAACAAGAAGAAGAGATTGAGCGTCTGAAGAGACATTATAGAGAGCTATCTGACCACTTGAGGCAACCAGACTATCTAATACCTGAGCGGGACGTCGCTCGCAGCAATCCACATGTAAAACTTCTAACAGTTAACATGACGAGAATTGAAAAAAAGACCGATATGCAGGTGGCGTCAGGTTTAGGAAGACTGACTATCCCGAGCCCGAGCAGAAAATTAGGAGATCCATAATTTCAAAAAACTTTAAGACAGACAGACGAAACAGCTGGTTGCCCCTTGGCAAATAGGAAGACAACAGGTTCCACGATGACAGCACCCTTAGGATCGATCATTGATTCCGGCAGAGTGGAACACTCTGGAGCAGTTGTTAGTGGAGCGATTGCCAGACCAACTGCAAACACCGAACCAAGACACCATGTGAAATAATGCATGTTTGAAAATGCATGTGAGAAAATGGTTACAAAGAATCTGTCACAAGAGCAGGACGTATCGAAGAGCAACAAGAAGCTGTGCCACCTTCCATTGGTTGGGAATGGAAAATTATTTTAGAAGTGGGTTACAGCCATTTTTTGTGTCAGCAAGTGAAACGTACCAGGATGCTCAGATCCCAAATCAGTCGATAGAATCATAAGAATTCAAGAAGATGGTGCCAATAGACCCAAAGAAGATATGTAAGATGACCGGTGGTCATAACTAAACCTAGGTGGTGATTGATCAATTCACGAAGTGAGCTGTGAGTAAATAAGATGTTCCCTTTATAACGGCATTGGTCGAAGAAACTTATATCTTAGGGAACAACAACCGTGGAGACCACTCCACATAAACCCTACTGAAGGCTGTCTACGGAGAGTGAGCAATACTAGCCCGAATATTTGTGCTTGTTTTGAGGTTGAGAAACGGGGCACACTAAGGCAAGGACTATGCCAACGAGCCCGAGCTGGAGAGTATCAGCTCATACCAGTCAGGAGAATTTCCTCTCCCCGCCAATTCTGGGCCTGGAAAATGCATTCAGATTTAACTAGCGAAACGGGTTCGTCTAGCCCACATGCGAGAGAAGCTGTACCACCAACGAAGGCGAGAGTAGGAGAAAAATTGCCAGAGAACAAGACCATAGGAGATACTTAGTAGAAGAGGCATGCGCTATACATAGTGAGGAAAGAATGATGCAGAGCCCCAAAAAATGAATATTTTGTAAAAGGCTCTTTAAAAATGCTAAAAACAAACAAGAAGAAGAGATTGAGCGTCTGAAGAGAGATTATAGAGAGCTATCTGACCACTTGAGGCTACCAGACTATCTAATACCTGAGCGGGACGTCGCTCGCAGGAATCCACGTGTAAAACTTCTAACAGTTAACATGACGAGAATTGAAAAAAAGACCAATGTGCAGGTGTCGTCAGGTTTTGGAAGACTGACTATCCCGATCCCGAGCAGAAAATTAGGAGATCCATAATTTCAAAAAACAAACTTTAAGACAGACAGACGAAACAGCGATGACAGGTTCCACGATGACAGCATCCTTAGGATCGATCGTTGATTCCGGCAGAGTGGAACACTCTGGAGCAGTTGTTAGAGGAGCAATTGCCGGACCAACTGCAAACACCGAACCAAGACACCATGTGAAATAATGCATGTTTGAAAATGCACGTGAGAAAATGGTTACCAAGAATCTGTCACAAGAGCAGGACGTATCGAAGAGCAACAAGTTCAGAAACAACGTTACGAGAGTCCGAGATTATGATTCACTCTCCTATTTAAACGAATCGATATGGAATCCGGGAAGGAATATGCAAAAGGCACCGCTTGGCAACTCACAACTGACATTAGATGATAGCTTAGTGAACGTGATGCAAAACTTGTGAACACCGGGGACAACTACAGTTTTGGCATTAGGAGATGATACGGATGCTGAGCCATATAAAGGAATGAGCTCACCAATGCCAAAAAAAATCGCTAGCTTGATGATGCCATTGAGCACCAACAAGGGTCTAGAGGCCCAGAAGTGGAAGAGAACCGCTGGGAAGAACGACTAAATTGACTATTGACAGCAATTTGGCAGTACCCTCACAGCTCTGCATTCACCATCTGTAGTATACCTTACAAAGAACTCACGCACACTGCAAATGGTTACAACCAAATTTCAAAAAAATTCGTGAGATGGAACAATATAGTGAAAAACCTGGCAAAACTTAATACTGGACTACTAGTATTGATCAACTTTGAAAATCAAATGCTATCCATGGACCATTGCGACTGCAAGTTGATGAATTGCACTCTGACACCATAGAGGAAAATCTGAAACATGCGAGACATTTCTACGCTCGTGCCACATAACTTAAAAACAACCAGGACCTTCTTGAGCTGAGGTTCCCGCACCTAGAACAGAACGACGTCAAAACTGTAGCTCGCTAATGTGATGAAGATCAGTGCCCGCTATGAAGTGATGACCAGTGTGGCATATCTACAAGCTTTACCAGATGAAGTTGACCCCAGACACGGTTAGCTTCACTCTGTATGCTAAAGGGATGCTAGATAGTGCCAGACTTTTAGTCAATGATTTATACTAGATTGAAGGAGTAGAGTGGTTGATTGCGGTTGAAAAAAACTCCAACATAGCAACTGCCTTAAGACTAGCCAACCATTGGGGACTAGCCAACCTCAAACAACACAATGGGGCCAAAAAACGAAATCATCAAGAGAGAGGAAGGGATGAAAGGCCAGGTCGATTTCTCAAGAAAAGAGCCAACTGATGGCCAGCATATGGAAATAATCACATAATTGAGAGATCCAATTTTCCACGTCAGAGCCAAAAAGACGTACTCAAAATGATGTGGAGCGCGACCTTGATCTAAGATTCAAAGCGGTCGGACGAGCCCATTTTCGCAGCCTTTGGCTAAACAGAGATGAAGAGAGCAAAAATAACATTGATAAAGAGTTCAGAATACGTCAAAACTCGAGATCATTGTTTTGTTCAGACGTGATTATTCTTTTGGGCAGCAGCTGACCTCGCTTGAATGCAATCGTTGTCGAAGTTCATATGTGTTCATTAGGAAACGGAGATGAATCCCATTACAATAGCCTTTGCGGGGTTCAACGACCAATTATATAGTAAAGTTCTCCTGAGCAGACTCAGAGAGCCGTACACAGATGAAGCTGCCGGGTGGCCCACTGTTAAGATCCTTATGAAACTATTAGATTATTTATGGGTGAGATAAAAGACGTACTGAGAGACGGTAGCTTTCAGAAGTTAAGACCAAGGGCAGTGTTTGTGCTATATCTGGGGTATGTGCTAATTTCGAGTGAAATGAATTTTTTTTATGCCATCGTTTCTCTCCTGGGGGGTTCGACTTGTTAAGTCTTTCGCTGATTCGGGGCCAAAAATACAAAAATACAAACAGCAGAACCGAACTACAATCGAGGGAACATAGTCGAAAAAACAGCGCGAAATTGCTATTCGCAATTTCCAGATATAAGATTGAACGAGAATAGAGCTGTCTCCTTCTTAACAGAAGACAGAGTGATCACGAGTGGAGAAGAAAGCGAATCAGTATTGGACCAGAGTGAACCTTCGGTGGAAAGGTGGACAAACGAAGTCTCCCAATGGTCCAGCCCCAAAACTCATTTCTCAGTCTAACACTTTTTCAGTTAAAGCTCCTCGAGTCAAATTTAATCCGCCAGTTATTCTAGAGTTACTTGTTGATTAAGCTACTCAAGTTCCAGAGTGTGCCGGTATGTGAGTACCCAATTTAAATTTCTTGAGTGTGTTTTATATTGTTATGTTCAGGTAAGGAGAGTTTTAGGTTGATCCATCTGAAATGGATCAAAGTTCCACTGGCTAATAAAAAGTAAGCATACGATTAATCCGACCCTGTTTTTAACGGCGTCCGCATGTTTTAGGTCTTTTGAGACCTAAGTATTGGGACTTTCTTATTTTCTAGAGCGGGGGTTATTTTGGTAGTAGCCTTTGAGCTGTAACGAGGGTTTTAGTCTCATGTCGCAAGTGAACCGAATTGGCTCCGACTGTTTGAGGTAGAAAAACACAAGAGATAGTGTCCCTGATTCTTGAGCCAATGGTTATAGGGCCTATTTTTCTTTAAGCTTATATGTGAATTAAGTAAGCGATTGTTACATAGTGTTTTTATGGCGCTCCTGGGTGTTTTTACGAAATCATGACTACGGAGTCGAACCCACTTGACACAGCTCCAGGCTACATGCCCATTCTGGAGTACCGGTGGTACGGTTTAGCGGAAACGTGTAAGCCTTCCGGTAGTACCGTGATAGCTTTTCAAGACAACTTGAGAAAATGTCCCGGTGCGCTTTCCGAACGAAGCTTAGCTAACTGAGTAAGGGGGGCACTAGGGGGACAAAAAGCGAGTAAAAAGACAAAAAGCGAAACAAAATTCGAAAAAAAAAGAAACAGGAACGAAAAACTGTAAAGTATACAAAAAAAGGACAGTGACTTTGATACCATGTTACTTGGATCAAACCTTTGTATTAATTAAAATAGTATACCCATACTGTTTCATAAGACCGATCGTTTCGGTCAAATCAGCAACTTTATACAGGTGCCCGAGTGTGGGGCGTTGTTACGGGTTTTCAGATAGCTTGCAACTTCAGCGGACCACTGGGAGACTTGACTGGAACAGGTGACCAGCCAAGTGGGCACACCTGGGTGTTCTGTTTGCTCAATCGGGTATCGTTAAAATCTACAGTACGTTATAGGAACAAAGGGCACACCTGGGAACAAAGGGCACACCTGGTTGTTCTGTTTGCTCAATCGGGTATCGTTAGAATCTACATTACTTTATAGGAAATAAGTGTAAGATTGGATAAGCGGATACCCACTGTTTTGAAGATACATTTTTACTTGAGCAGAGCTTGGTTCTACGGTTTTCTCTCATGAGGTTTAGCACACATCGCGCTTAAGGTAATTTTAGGGGTAAAAGAGGGGGGCTAAATAGGGGGAGGTTAGAAGGGGGGCTGGTTAAGATAGAGGTTGCGGATTGTAAATTGTAAAAAGGGGGGACACATAATAGTAACTATACAATCGATGTCGTCGATTTAGATACATTATTAGACCCAGAGTCTGGAAAGATTCATCTTAACACCCAGAACAAGAGTTGCAACGCGTGGATATCCATACTTAGGATCAGATTAAAGTAGGTAACCTGGTGGGATCGAATGGGGGGATCGGAAACTGACAGTTTTTGAAACCCGAAAGGAGAATACCCCATAAAATCGTTAGTAGGGGAAGGAAAATGCGTGTCACCTTTGACTTTTGGGTGCCTTCATCTTTCTGTTTTTCATCATTTTTCTGGCTTAAATTTTTACGTTTTCGGAACTAATTTTATCGGCTTTTGACCAATAGGTGATCACAAAACACTTGCTCGTGTTTCGACTTGCATCGGATTAATAAAGGGAGGTAATTACAGGGGGGGGCTAATAGGTAGAACTTTTGGTTAGTAAGATTGGTTTGTGGAGATTTTAGTACTCAAGTGGTGGTACCGGGGATAGTGATCTAAGTGTCCTAACACCGAAAAAAATGTGTGTCGGCTTTGACTCATCTCTCTGGTACTATTTCTTGTAAATTATTCCTCCCCAAATACTCAACTCATCCCCCCTCGACCAGGACGCCAATGCCTCAGGTCCGTACTGAATTGCCTGCTCCTTCGGAAAAAGTTTCGTTCCTAATGAAAGTACATCGCTCATCTCGTCTTTGATGTTCCTGCCCAGTAGAATACTTGCGCAATCGCTTCGTCTTCTTCTTGCGTTGTCGCAATCTCTTCGTTCGTTCGTTCCCATCGAATCGCTTCGCTGTCGACTACTTCGTCCACCTATGTCTCTTGAACCACTGCAACTCTCTCTGTTCGGCCTCCTCCAGGAGTTCGTCTCAAAGCTTCATCTAATGAAGCAGGCTTTGGGCACCCGTATCTTTCGTATTCCTCCACTTTCGTTTCTTGAACCACATCTATGCTGTGATCGTCATAAATCGTCTGCCACCCTTCCAAGATTTCGTCGGGAGACTCCACTGCCGCTGTTATCTTCGCAATCAACCTCTTCCGCATGTCTGATCTTGGAATAAGATTTCCTTTAATCTGTCCGCCCGGTTCGTGTGGCAGAGAGGGCATCCGTTCCAGAGAAGGCCTATGAGTCAAGTGCCCTATGGGTACTATTGAACCTTTTCTCGTCCCCGTCCATAAGAAATCTTCTCAGCGACTGATTACCAAAGAGCACTGATACTCTTTCATCGATCTTAGTCCTAGGACAATCTCGGTTTTCAGTTTTGGGACCACAAGCTCTTCGATTTCTTCAGCGATGTCACCCAACTTGAAGCGAGCTCAGACAACACCGTCGTCCGCCATTATTTGTCCGTCTGCCGTCTCCAGTCGACCTACATAGCGTTCCATCTTCGGTGCTTCAACCATTCTCCGCGCATTATCTGTCCTAATGAGGTAGGTGGTGGATCCGGTATCAAGCAGCACCTCAAAATGGGTCCCGCTTACGCAAGCTTCAACGACTGCTCCGCGTGGATCGCTGACATCATGACTGATCCCAACACGCTCGATGCGCGTCCGCGAATTCTGTTTCATTTCCAATTTTGGGTCGTTCTCTGTGATCCTTGGTAATTGCTCCAATATCGATATCACTTATTCATGCTCCAATATCTTCTCGCTCTGCCCTTCTCCATCAATATTTGCAATCGTATCGTAACGCTGGCAAGACTGAGTTCCTGTAGCTTGTGTTCGCCTTTCCGCCTGCTGTTTCTTAAACTTGGCCGGGAAAAATCCTCCTTCGAACTCGCCTACTGTCCCGGCGCTTGGTAGTTTAAATGGTTCGCGCTTCTTTGGGGACATCCTTTTGCAATGTGGCCCACCTGTCCACAATTAAAACAACCACCGTGGGTCCATGGGTTGTTTCCACTCTGTCGCCCAATTGGGTTCGCAGAGCCGCGTTGCTGATTCTCTCCCCGTCGGATGTGACTCTATGGCTTGGGTTTGCAAGGATCAACAAACCTACCTATCATTTTCGTTACGTTCTGCATCTGGGCCATCATTTGAGCAGTCAGATCGTTCTGGCGTGATTCCTGCATCTGCATCTGCAATCTCACCTCATCATACCTCGAACTCTGGACATCAATCTGCTTCGCCAGGTTGTTCTGAGCCTTCATCATTTGGCCCAGCCTCTGGTCATTGTGCATCTGGAATCTCGTCAGCTCCCTCCGTATCTGTTGAGTCTCGGCAGTCAGCGTACTGTCTCCGCAGTC
This sequence comes from Symsagittifera roscoffensis, assembly GCF_963678635.1. Lineage (NCBI taxonomy): Eukaryota > Metazoa > Xenacoelomorpha > Acoela > Convolutidae > Symsagittifera > Symsagittifera roscoffensis. The sequence continues at coordinate 81,715,103 of NC_087063.1, forward strand.
AGCGTACTGTCTCCACCAGCCTCTCGTGCACCGACCGAACGTGATTTGGCCGTCTCCGACTTTTCATCCTGACTGTTTTGCGTGCCATATTTAGAGCCTGTGCTCGGGCTACCACCTGGTTGAAATTCTCGAGGTCTTCTCGTAGAAGCAATTCCTGAAGCTCCAAATCACACAATCCGTCAGTGAACTGTTCGCGGTTCATGTCGTCTCGGACTTGAGCTCCCAGGTTTGTATTTGCAACTTCACCCAAGGATCACACTCGTCTTGCAAAATCTCTCAAGCCCTTGCCTTCCTCCTGCATGAGGTTTTTGAATTCAGCCCTCGCAGCTGATTGTGTCTGAAATGGCATCATCCTCTGATCGAGTTCCGCGAGCATTCTGCCAAGCGTCGGTTCCTCGAACCCGTCAACTTCCTCTCGAAAGTGAGCTGGCATACTCGTGAACTCATCCAACGCCCAGCCTGTCAGACAAGTCGGCAGCACCATCCTGGCATGCTCATCGTCCCATTGATTGGCGTCTGCTATCCAGGCAAAGTGTTTCCTCCAGTCTCGCCAGTTCTGATAACTGCACGAGGGAAACCGATCTGGTCGTATCGTACCAAATCCGAACAATCCCTGTTGTCGATCGAGAGCATTGGCCGCTGCCACTGCATCCACTGTAATCAGCTGTCTGTCTTGATCGTTCATCGCCATCGCAATTGTTTCGTCGATCGATCGGTCGTTCTTCTCGTCCTCGTAATCCGGCACAAATCTTCGTTGCAGCTACAATCGAGAATTGCGCCCACCCAGGAGCGCCACTGTAAACGTGGGGAATTCACAATGTCTCTAGGCCGGTCTTGCTCGCTATTTCGCCCCGCCGCAATATGTTCCCTTCGGTACTGAGGTCAGCGGGGCAACCGATTCGCGGTATTTTTCACAATCCAAAAGGGTTGATTTGGTGGTTGGCTGCTCTGTACTGTACTTTGCTGCTCGCTCCGTGATTTGTGCTCTTCGGACTGTATCTCACCCGTCAATCAACAATCGATCGCAACAACAATTCCAATAATAAGAATGAATTAAGAAATGAATATAACCAAATACAGAGTAGCCTATAATTGGCTGAAATATAAATTAATAAATCAATTAAAGAGAGGTGTTTGCGATTTTTTTTATTTAAACCAACTGCCTCCTGCAGTTCAATTAACACCTCACTACTAATTAACGTTCTCCTCGAGAACTTCTTTCAATATCAATCGTTCAACAACGATTCCGCTATCCCCTAGATAGCCTAACATTCACTAAATAATCTACATTCACATTAACAAGTCTACCAACTCGTTCTCCTGTTACTTTGAGGGTCAAGCGACTACCTTAGTTTGTAGCCCAAATTGTTCTCTAACTAACTGAGAACCAACTATTCGATTCGCTCGCAATAATCCTAAATCATCCGTCCGCACATTTTTAAAGCTATATCCCTCCCCATGTCAACTCTGCCACGTGCCAACTTCGGTTTCTTTTACCAATATTTTCACACTTATTAGATACCCGAAATTTAGTAGCTGTCACAATTTGACCAAGCAAACAAATGTCATACCATTCTAATCAACCAATTCCTGAACTCTTCAGCTCTCGAGTTCAACTAATCTCTAAACCATGCTATGTTTACCCAGTGACTATCCCAAGGTCTTTGTTTTAAATATCCCGTTAAAGTTCCGACCGACCTTCCAAGGGTAGAGGGAGGCCCTTTTCATGGGTAGCTAACTAATTTCAGGCATCTAAATTTTCGATCTGTACTTAACTCCAATCCCAACCTTCTAGCTATCAAGGTAACGTAGTTCGTCTTTTAGGGGCCAAACTAAATCAAAAAATCACTTCCGGAGAGCCAAGCAAATTTTCCGTCCATTCATACTATTTAGGAAACTTAACCCTCATGCTACGGTCCTATTACTATCAGATTGCTCTGGGACTACTTTTCTTTAGTCTAGTTGAATTGACATTAAGAGATCAATCGCCAAGCTAAACTGAACCCAATGTTTACCAAGTCCTCTTTGAATTAAATCTTCTACTCCAAGGTTGCAATGTCAAAGCTATATGTCTATCAGTTTCCGCTCTAGTTCCCAATATGAGTTTTCCTCCCAATTTTTAGCAAGATGACCCATTCTCATTTCCAGGGAGAAATACGCCACTTTCCGGTGTTAATCTCGGGGTTCTCCATGCAATTTTCGGGTCAAAAAGCCCAAAGGTCAACCTAAGGTCACACAGGGGTCGACCGGGGTCAATTTTCTATATTTGGGCTCAGAATTTTATGGGGGTCCTAAATACCAAGTTTCATTCATATAACATCAATACTTCACAACTTATCCCATTTCTAAAGTCCATTATCACTTTTTCCGGGAAAGGGCTATTAACACCGGAAGGAGTCACCGAATGGTTTTCACTCATCGGGGGTCTTTTTTCGGGGTCCGTATCTTATATCCATTGCAGCAAAAAAATCGATATTCCCTCCTCATTATTTCGCGAAAATTGCCTATTTCCGGTCTAAGGGGATGTTTTTCCAAGTGCTAATAGCTTCCGGTCTAACAATCGAATTTGATTCAATTTATAATGCAAGATGTGTCTTGCCATTACCTATCATCCCTCCAAGTTTCAGCTCCCTGCGTTCATCGGTGACTGAGAAACGACTTCCGAAAGTTAGGGGTGGGTTTGTTTATTTAGGGCATAATACCGGAAGTGGTGGTCTTAGGGGTTTGAGGTTCTAAGCTTAAGCGTCCCTCAACTAGGCCTGCAACATACTAGAATTTGAGCCCAATACCGCCGCTAGTTTCCGAGTTCTGGTAGGGCCATTTATACGTCCGGGGACCGTTATCACTTGCCCCCCAAGGGTCTGACGGCTCCCGATTTTTGCATGCCCGGGTCAAGTCATCTCTAGCATCGCTCCTCTGAATTTCATAACATTAGCTTTCTTAGTTCCGATTGGGGCGGGGTCGCCAATTTTGTCAAATTTTGTTTTCTGGAATAAGAGGGACGATATCTTCGAAGATTGGACTATTTCGAACTTTACCCTTTGTTTGCTGTACTACTTAACTGAATGACGAATCAATCTTACGCTCAGGTTACTATAGAATGTAATACAGTAGAATCACCAATTCTACACAGCAAACAGAACTTGAGTAGAACCAGATCCATGTTTCAATTAGGTAGTTAGGAAAACGGTCGCACTTGTTTCAACACTTGGATAAACTAAAATGAGGTTAAATCAAATTAGTTATTTTTGGTGGGGGCTTTTACAAGTTCTTTTTTGCAGTTTTTTGATACAACTCCTTTTTTAGAATCAATTCTTTTCAAGATAAATTCGTATCAAAAGATGTATCAAAATTCATTTCAAAAGACATTTTCACCAGTTCCTCGAAATATGTAACAACAATCATTTCAAAAGGTGTATTGACCAGTTTTTCTTTGAATAAAAGCCAAAAAAAAAACAAGTTTAAATCTGAGTTTTACTGCAACCTCTAGTGTTAGTAAGTTTAAGAGGCACCCATCTTGATTTAAAGTTTCAATTACTCAAGGGAAGGTTGTTTCTGCTTTCAAAAAAGAAAACTTGGAACTTAAGGCGAATTTCGGAAATTTTTTTGACGCGGACGCAGATCCCTACTTAGTTTAAATAAATCTAGTAAATTCAAAAAATATAGTCTACTACATTATCTATTTAAAATGTGAAGTTTATTTGAACAATACGATGGTTTACAAAGGCAATGAACTATATCATCAATAAGTTCAAACAACGGACATTTTTCACTCGTCGACTGCGACACGACTATAAGTGCTGGTCATGGATAAATATTTGAAAAACTTCTTTTTAAATTTCGATGCCAGTGACTGTTCGAAAAACTTTTTCCGCAACATTTGAAGAAGTGACAGTTTGGGTAGCAATCTCATCAAGCACAGTCGGTTATGTTTTACCTTCTCCGAAGCTATGAAAAAAACCATATCTTCCAAATAACTAAGTGTTATTTCTTTAGTTTGTCCACATGGAACTCGAAAAATTTATTTTTGATTCTTTGAGTTTTGGTGCATAAATAAAAAAAGTTTACAGTGTTTTACTTTCATCAACAAAGTTTTGTTCACATCAAAGAGAGATGTTTTACAGATCAGTATTTTAGTTCAGCGATCAAATCGAAGATCTCAATTGAAAAAGTCGAATCAAGATGGAACATCTGTTCCAGATGGATATTTCCTTTCCGATTTTACCGCAAAAATGAGTCACATAGATTTTGGTCTTGGATTAATCCAATTCCAACTAAAATGATTTTACCAGATGGAACAGAGAAAAAGTTGTCAGGCAAAAAGCAATCAATACGTCTCTAATCACCCAAAAAGTTTCCAATTATTCAAAAACTTTGTTGCAATTTCTGAAAAGTGTCTGGTAAAACCAAAAATGAGACCCTAATGATCTCTTCCGAAGAAACTGATCTTCGGAAAGAAGATGTAGTAAACTATCATAAAAAGATTAGAAAACTAACACAAAAAAAAAAGAATTAGAGTAATATCCAAAAACAGCGAAACTGGAACCTCTGAAACCTTATCCAACATTGTTTTTTTTTTGCTTTTTTCCAACTGCAAGGTTGATAATTGTGATCAAAATATTTGTGTATAACGTGAGCGTATGGCAGTTTAGCTAAACAATTGAAACTTGTTTACAATTTTTTTTGGTTTGATTGAAACAGATTCGGATAAAGGTCTTGAGTTTTGTCTTGTTTGTATAAATTTGATTAATATTTGACAAACACTCGAAGAAGAGTCGAGTCATAAAATTCGTTCAAGGTTTCACGGACTATTGGTCTAACTGACATTTTTTAACAAGATTGTTAGCTACCCTTCCTTCACCTGAACAGAAAACCAGTTAAAACTAATTCAAAACCAAAATAAAGGTGCAAAAAGGAAAAATTTTGACATTTGTTTATTCTAACTTTAAAAAAATTACTATTCTTTTGCAAAGATTCTGGCTACTTTCACAGTTTTTAGGAAGTTCAAGAACTTTCAGCGCCGTTTCCTCTAGTTTCCAGCTTGGTTGAGCTAAGATGAGCTCTGCCATTGTAGACCAGACAGTATAAAGCACATGTTCAAGATCAAGTTGGATCGAATCGTTAGGTAAACTGTCATTTTGAATCGAAATGAGAAAAAAAAATCTATGCAAAAGCCAGGTATCATTGTCTCACCATGGCATACAAGTTTGATTACAAACTTTCAGTTTCATAGTACACGCTGGACTACGAATACTGTATAAAAAAACAGTTAATTAAAATGCGATAAAACGTTTTTTGGAAACTTAAGATCGAGATTTCTGCACAACAACTTGATTTTCTTACCATTCTCTTCTCATCATACTGAAACATTGTATCTTTTTACTAATACAGGTTCGATACCCTTTCTTAAAAGAACATATGAATCGAAAACCCTGTCTTATGTAATCTATTATCTATCTTTATACATGGAAAAAATGGGTGCCGATTTTTTTTGAAAAAAGTGAAATTCTGCACAAAAACCACAAAAAAAATCAAATCTCTTGCCATGACACTAAAACCTTGTATCTTAAAACCATACAAATTTTTACCTTACCTTATTTACTGTATTCGGTACCTCAGTACAATAGAAAATTGGGCGCGGAAAGTTTTTGAAAGTTACCATCTGAAACTTAGAAATCTATTAAAATATCTTAACACATAGGATGGAGACCGGGAAGTCTATTCCTTATCTTCTCCTTGTTCTTTTGAGATCATGAATATCAGTGTAGTTACTTTTTTATATGGCTTGAAGGAATTCCATGGTGCTCAGAGTATTATGTCCCTACTTCTTGAGCAAGCACTTAAACATGTTTGGAGTAATTAATTACTTTTGTGAAACGATAAAATCGTGGTAAATAATGGGCAATTTAAGCGGATGTACCAATTTTGATTTTAATTTGAGATTTTCTTAAAATTTTTTGAGAGAAAACGACTGACGTCGACTGTCCTCTTCTTACAAACTTGTATGGCTTTAACGTGTCATACTTAACCTATTTTATTCCGTCAGTTTCATATTTTAGCTGAAAAACTTGAGAAAAAATAACAAGCTGATTCGATTCAATGTGGTTTCACTGTTCAGGACTCGAGGCTTAATTTCCCCGATGAGTTGTTTTCGGCTCCTTGAATCAAAAGTTCAGCCTTCAAACTAAAATTCAAAATCGTTTTCCATGATCGGTGTAAAATTTCGCCTCCTAATCTGGTTCTACAGGTTCTCAAAATTGCTAGTCATACAAGTCTTATTCAAGGTCTGAAGCTTTCATGCAATCTGAACGCTTTATATAATCTATTATCTATCTTCATACATGGAAAAATTGGGTGCCGATTTTTTTTTCGAAAAACTGAAATTCTGCACAAAAACAACAAAAAAAATCAATTCTCTTTCCATGATACTAAAACCTTGTATCTTAAAATCTTACAACTTTTTACCTTGCCTTATTTACTGTATTCGGTATCTCAGTAAATAAGAAAATTGGGCTCGGAATGATTTTGAAAGTTACCATCTGAAACTTAGAAATCTATTAAAAATATCTTAACACATAGGATGGAGACCGGGAAGTCTATTCCTCAAATTCTCCTTGTTGAGATCATGAATAGCAGTGTAGTTACTTTTTTATATGGTTTGAAGGAATTCCATGGTGCTCAGAGTATTATGTCCCTACTTCTTGAGCAAGCACCGAAACATGTATGGAGTCATTAATTATTCTTGTGAAACCATAAAATCGTGGTAAATAATGGGCAATTTAAGCGGATGTAACAATTTTGATTTTAAATTGAAATTTTCTTAAAAGTTTTTGAGAGAAAACGACTGACGTCGACTGTCCTATTCTCACAAACTTGTATGGCTTTAACGTGCCATACTTAAGCTATTTTATTCATATTTTAGTGTCATATTTTAGCTGAAAAAATTGAGAAGAAATAACAAGCTGATTCGATTCAATGTGGTTTCACTGTTCAGGACTCGAGGCTTAATTTTCCCGATAAGTTGTTTTCGGCTCCCTGACTCAAAAGTTCAGCCTTCAAACTACAATTCAAAATCGTTTTCCTTGATCGGTGTAAAAATTCACCTCGTAATCTGGTTCTACAGGTTCTCCAAATTGCTAGTCATACAAGTCTTATTCAAGGTCTCAAGCTCTCTTGCAATCTGAACGCTTTATGTAATCTTTTATCTATCTTTATACATGGAAAAATTGGGTGCCGATTTATTTTGAAAAAAGAGAAATTCTGCACAAAAACCACAAAAAAATCAATTCTCTTGCCATGATACTAAAACCTTGTATCTTAAAATCTTACAACTTTTTACCTCACCTTATTTACTGTATTCGGTATCTCACTACATAAAAAAATTGGGCTCGGAATGATTTTGAAAGTTACCATCTGAAACTTAGAAATCTATTAAAAATATCTTAACACATAGGATTGAGACCGGGAAGTCTATTCCTCAAATTCTCCTTGTTGAGATCATGAATAGCAGTGTAGTTACTTTTTTATATGGTTTGAAGGAATTCCATGGTGCTCAGAGTATTATGTCCCTACTTCTTGAGCAAGCACCGAAACATGTATGGAGTCATTAATTATTCTTGTGAAACCATAAAATCGTGGTAAATAATGGGCAATTTAAGCGGATGTAACAATTTTGATTTTAAATTGAAATTTTCTTAAAAGTTTTTGAGAGAAAACGACTGACGTCGACTGTCCTATTCTCACAAACTTGTATGGCTTTAACGTGCCATACTTAAGCTATTTTATTCATATTTTAGTGTCATATTTTAGCTGAAAAACTTGAGAAGAAATAACAAGCTGATTCGATTCAATGTGGTTTCACTGTTCAGGACTCGAGGCTTAATTTTCCCGATAAGTTGTTTTCGGCTCCCTGACTCAAAAGTTCAGCCTTCAAACTACAATTCAAAATCGTTTTCCTTGATCGGTGTAAAAATTCACCTCGTAATCTGGTTCTACAGGTTCTCCAAATTGCTAGTCATACAAGTCTTATTCAAGGTCTCAAGCTCTCTTGCAATCTGAACGCTTTATGTAATCTTTTATCTATCTTTATACATGGAAAAATTGGGTGCCGATTTTTTTTGAAAAAAGAGAAATTCTGCACAAAAACCACAAAAAAATCAATTCTCTTGCCATGATACTAAAACCTTGTATCTTAAAATCTTACAACTTTTTACCTCACCTTATTTACTGTATTCGGTATCTCACTACATAAAAAAATTGGGCTCGGAATGATTTTGAAAGTTACCATCTGAAACTTAGAAATCTATTAAAAATATCTTAACACATAGGATGGAGACCGGGAAGTCTATTCCTCAAATTCTCCTTGTTGAGATCATGAATAGCAGTGTAGTTACTTTTTTATATGGTTTGAAGGAATTCCATGGTGCTCAGAGTATTATGTCCCTACTTCTTGAGCAAGCACCGAAACATGTATGGAGTCATTAATTATTCTTGTGAAACCATAAAATCGTGGTAAATAATGGGCAATTTAAGCGGATGTAACAATTTTGATTTTAAATTGAAATTTTCTTTAAAATTTTTGAGAGAAAACGACTGACGTCGACTGTCCTATTCTCACAAACTTGTATGGCTTTAACGTGCCATACTTAAGCTATTTTATTCATATTTTAGTGTCATATTTTAGCTGAAAAACTTGAGAAGAAATAACAAGCTGATTCGATTCAATGTGGTTTCACTGTTCAGGACTCGAGGCTTAATTTTCCCGATAAGTTGTTTTCGGCTCCCTGACTCAAAAGTTCAGCCTTCAAACTACAATTCAAAATCGTTTTCCTTGATCGGTGTAAAAATTCACCTCGTAATCTGGTTCTACAGGTTCTCCAAAATGCTAGTCATACAAGTCTTATTCAAGGTCTCAAGCTCTCTTGCAATCTGAACGCTTTATGTAATCTTTTATCTATCTTTATACATGGAAAAATTGGGTGCCGATTTTTTTTGAAAAAAGAGAAATTCTGCACAAAAACCACAAAAAAATCAATTCTCTTGCCATGATACTAAAACCTTGTATCTTAAAATCTTACAACTTTTTACCTCACCTTATTTACTGTATTCGGTATCTCACTACATAAAAAAATTGGGCTCGGAATGATTTTGAAAGTTACCATCTGAAACTTAGAAATCTATTAAAAATATCTTAACACATAGGATGGAGACCGGGAAGTCTATTCCTCAAATTCTCCTTGTTGAGATCATGAATAGCAGTGTAGTTACTTTTTTATATGGTTTGAAGGAATTCCATGGTGCTCAGAGTATTATGTCCCTACTTCTTGAGCAAGCACCGAAACATGTATGGAGTCATTAATTATTCTTGTGAAACCATAAAATCGTGGTAAATAATGGGCAATTTAAGCGGATGTAACAATTTTGATTTTAAATTGAAATTTTCTTAAAAGTTTTTGAGAGAAAACGACTGACGTCGACTGTCCTATTCTCACAAACTTGTATGGCTTTAACGTGCCATACTTAAGCTATTTTATTCATATTTTAGTGTCATATTTTAGCTGAAAAACTTGAGAAGAAATAACAAGCTGATTCGATTCAATGTGGTTTCACTGTTCAGGACTCGAGGCTTAATTTTCCCGATAAGTTGTTTTCGGCTCCCTGACTCAAAAGTTCAGCCTTCAAACTACAATTCAAAATCGTTTTCCTTGATCGGTGTAAAAATTCACCTCGTAATCTGGTTCTACAGGTTCTCCAAATTGCTAGTCATACAAGTCTTATTCAAGGTCTCAAGCTCTCTTGCAATCTGAACGCTTTATGTAATCTTTTATCTATCTTTATACATGGAAAAATTGGGTGCCGATTTTTTTTGAAAAAAGAGAAATTCTGCACAAAAACCACAAAAAAATCAATTCTCTTGCCATGATACTAAAACCTTGTATCTTAAAATCTTACAACTTTTTACCTCACCTTATTTACTGTATTCGGTATCTCACTACATAAGAAAATTGGGCTCGGAATGATTTTGAAAGTTACCATCTGAAACTTAGAAATCTATTAAAAATATCTTAACACATAGGATGGAGACCGGGAAGTCTATTCCTCAAATTCTCCTTGTTGAGATCATGAATAGCAGTGTAGTTACTTTTTTATATGGTTTGAAGGAATTCCATGGTGCTCAGAGTATTATGTCCCTACTTCTTGAGCAAGCACCGAAACATGTATGGAGTCATTAATTATTCTTGTGAAACCATAAAATCGTGGTAACTAATGGGCAATTTAAGCGGATGTAACAATTTTGAATTTAAATTGAAATTTTCTTAAAAATTTTTGAGAGAAAACGACTGACGTCGACTGTCCTATTCTCACAAACTTGTATGGCTTTAACGTGCCATACTTAAGCTATTTTATTCATATTTTAGTGTCATATTTTAGCTGAAAAACTTGAGAAGAAATAACAAGCTGATTCGATTCAATGTGGTTTCACTGTTCAGGACTCGAGGCTTAATTTTCCCGATAAGTTGTTTTCGGCTCCCTGACTCAAAAGTTCAGCCTTCAAACTACAATTCAAAATCGTTTTCCTTGATCGGTGTAAAAATTCACCTCGTAATCTGGTTCTACAGGTTCTCCAAAATGCTAGTCATACAAGTCTTATTCAAGGTCTCAAGCTCTCTTGCAATCTGAACGCTTTATGTAATCTTTTATCTATCTTTATACATGGAAAAATTGGGTGCCGATTTTTTTTGAAAAAAGAGAAATTCTGCACAAAAACCACAAAAAAATCAATTCTCTTGCCATGATACTAAAACCTTGTATCTTAAAATCTTACAACTTTTTACCTCACCTTATTTACTGTATTCGGTATCTCACTACATAAAAAAATTGGGCTCGGAATGATTTTGAAAGTTACCATCTGAAACTTAGAAATCTATTAAAAATATCTTAACACATAGGATGGAGACCGGGAAGTCTATTCCTCATCTTCTCCTTGTTCTTTTGAGATCATGAAATTCAGTGTAGTTACTTTTTTATATGGTTTGAAGGAATTCCATGGTGCTCAGAGTGTTATGTCCCTACTTCTTGAGCAAGCACTTAAACATGTTTGGAGTAATTAATTATTTTTGAGAAACCATAAAATCGTGTAAATAATGGGCAATTTAGGCGGATGTACCGATTTTGATTTTAAATTGAGATTTTCTTAAAAGTTTTTGAGAGAAAACGACTGACGTCGACTGTCCTATTCTCACAAACTTGTATGGCTTCAACGTGCCATACTTAAGCTATTTTATTCCGTCAGTGTCATATTTTAGCTGAAAAACGTGAGAAGAAAAAACAAGCTGATTCGACTCAAGGTGGTTTCACTGTTCAGGACTCGAGGCTTACTTTTCCCGATGAGTTGTTTTCGGCTCCCTGACTCAAAATTTCAGCATTCAAACTACAATTCAAAATCGTTTTCCATGATCGATGTAAAAATTCGCCTCGTAATCTGGTTCTAGAGGTTCTCAAATTTGTTATTCATACAAATCTTATTCAAGGTCTCAAGCTCTCTTGCAGTCTGAACGCTTTATGAAAATTATAACTCGCTTTTTTTCATACTATGAAATTGTTTGACCGTTAGTTCATATTTGTGTTTTTGTGTTTGTGTTTTTGCTTGCCTGGTAAAAACCCATAATTATCTCAAAACGAAGAATGATTTGAAAAAACCCAAAAAAAAACATTGCGATATGAAATTATTAATAAGCTATTTTATTAATATAGTGAAATTATTATTTTTTCTTTTCGTAACTGGTGCAATTTTGAGTTGTTTTAGCCAATTTTAATAATTTTTGTTGTTACAATTAGACTATGTATCTATGTGACAATAATTTTCAGAAAAATTTTTTCCGCTGATTAGAAGAAAGTCTACTGCAATAATTGTGTTTTGTTCAGTTTTTATGAGCAGCCCGATTGCATTATAGACAACAATTGTAATTTTGCTTGCAAAAACGATTTTTTGGAAGAAGATATTTCAGTGCAAAATTGAATTGCGTGATTTGTTCCCGTCAGCTACATATTTCACATTTAGAGGTCAACTCAGTAGTTTTTCCTTTTCTTCCGCTCTTGATGCATTTCCGACCATAAAATATTAAAACGAAGTTGATGCACTCTGGATACGAACAGTTTTTTAAAAATTAGAAAAAAAACTTACACTGTCAAGAAAAAAAACCAGTTTAAGTTTCAGTCTAATTTCGAACGAGTAAAGCGCAGAGGAGTAAAGCGGATGAGTAAGTAAGTTGATCTTACACAAGAAATTTTTTCCTTTAAGTAAAGATAAACTTTGTTTTAGTCTATAAAAACTAATTTTAGTAGCTCCACAAAGCGCTTCCTTGGCAAAATTTTTCAAAAAATCAAAACATGTTTTTGCTATTAAATTATGAAAAAAGAAATTATGAAATTATATTTTTTTGCTAAAACTGTTTTTCAGATAACTTTTTTTAACTTTTTTTTGTGATAGAGAGCCAGCTTTCAGCGAAACAAATGCAAGAGAAACACCCGGCCAAGCAATTAACCGAGAAACGTTAGATTTTGCCATTGTGAGTTGATCTGGTAAGCTCGTTACGAAAGTTTGAATTAAACTTTGTATGAATACAAAAACAGGGCATTCCAGATGAGTCAGTGAGAAATATGGTTGTCAAAGTATATTAATGTTCAAAAAACGATACATTTTTCAACTTTTTTGACAGTTTTTGATTTTTCAGCAATGCAATAGAAACAGATGAACCAGGAAAAAAATTGGCTTCTCTTCTATCAGAAACCCCGGGTTTACTGAAAAATTTCCGCGAATTGGTTAATGAAAATCTGATGGAGAATAACAGAGCGGACGTTGACTCGATCAGAAATAAATTTGATTTAATACTGAAGTTTTTAAATGTATTTGATGCAAGAAAGAGGCATGGCCAGAATATGAACGAAAAGTGTATTCCTGTACGTAACAAAAAAACTCTTGAAAGGAACAGAAAGCGTCGTGATTTGAACAAAGAATGTCGTGAATTGAACAAAGAATGTCGTAAATTGAACAAGGAGTGTCGCCATTTGATCAATGAGAGTCCTGACTTTGACAGAGATAGCTGTGATTTGAACAAAGAGTGCCGTGATTTGAACCAAGAGTGCCGTGATTTGAACCAAGAGTGCCGTGATTTGAACAAAGAGAGTCCTGACTTGAACACAAGGAGCCTTGATTTGATTAAAGAGCGTCGCGATTTGAACAAAGAGTATCGCGATTTGAACAAAGTGTGCCGTGATTTGAACAAAGAGTGCCGTGAATTGTCTAAAAATGGTTGTGATTTGAACGAAGAGTGCCGTGATTTGAACCAATTTGATCCTGATTTGAACGACGATGATATTGATTTGAACGAAGAACGCAGTGTCTTGAGCAAAGAGTGGCATGATTTGAGCAAAGAATCTAGTGATTTCATCAAAGAGTGTGGTGATTTGAACAAAGAGTGCAGTGATTTGATCAAAAGTTGTCGTGGTTCGAACAATGAAAATCCCGATTTGAAAAAAAATAAATGCCGTGATTTAAAAGAAAAGTGCCTTGAGTTGAATAAAGAAGGTCGTTGTCTGAACAAAGACAGTATTGATTTGATCAAAGAGTGTCGCGAATTGAAGAAAGAGTGTGAAGATTTGAAGGCATTATGTGCTAGTTGCGAATTCCGGTCAACGTTCCAACTAGTGTTGTGGTGTAAGGAGAAGGTACACAATGTGAAGGGCTCTTCTAACGATGATCGGAAAACGAAAATTCCCCGTTCCTGGAAAGATATCGTGAAAGAACTCAAAACTACGCTAGGATTAGATTGTACGGAGATTTGCCAGATTCTCGACTGCCCAAATACTACAAACATCGTGGGAGGACATATGGAAAAACATATTGAAGATCCTTACTGGTATATTCTACCAATTTGCAACACTCATAACCAGAGAGACACGTATGATCCAGAAGGATTAGTGTTGGAAACGTCTCACGTTGTTTTTGCTGTACGAATTGAAAAGAAGAATATTGAGGCACAAGAAAAAAAGGCGTGTAAATTTTGTGGAAAACTATTGGCAAAAAGTTACATATGCGAGCACGAGAAGAATTATTGCCCAAAAATCCGAAGCAGCAACCAGTAAGCAAAACTATATGAAGTCAAGCTCTATGAAAACGAATTTCACATGGACACGATAAAAACGAAATCTAACGAGTTTTCTGTACATTGGAACCAGTTCAAAACAAGGACTTTAACGATCCCTTAATAATCATCACTATGAAATATTTAGAACTAACCAATCATGAGCCATTACCAAAACTTATGATAATTTTTATAGCTGAAGTAATTTGTAGCTTCAGCCAGAGAAAAAACAAATTAACTTAGAAAGCAGTTGCTCTTTCTCCCTTCTAACCTCGCAAGGTTACCAGTATACACTAGATCTGTTGAAACTAGAAAAAAATAAGAGTTAAATTAGGATCGGGATTAGACTTAGAAGTTGCACGAATCTATCCGGCAGAAGACTAGATGTTGGACAAACCGACGTGTACCTTATTCAAAATTACTTTTTAGAAGGCTACCCTGAACCTAAACTCATATGATGTGATGGTCCGAGCCTCAAGCGTACCTATTTTGATTTACATTGAGAAAAACCTATATTTAGAAAAAAATCAAAACATGTTGCAACAAATCGAAAAGTAAATAGCTTATTTCCACGTCTCAATAGGTCCAATCAAGCCAAACCAATGCTAAAGATGAAACCCGGCCATAACAAAGACGACAAACCAGACACCTGCATCGCAAAGCGAAAAAACAGACGGCAATTATCAAATTTCAAATCTATTGGAGTGGTAAATTTTCTTAAAGTACTTTATGAACTGCAAAAATTAGAGAGCCAAACTTAATAAGCCGTATATTGTTACCACTACCAAAAATGATTTTTAAACATCAACAGCCAGTCAACAAACAAAACCATTTCTACCTCAAAAATTTAAATCTGCAGTATATGTTATAGAAAGCATTTTTTGTTTTAGATTATGAAGTCAAGAAAATACATAAATACAAAAAAATGAGTTAGCGGAACCGTCTTATATAAATGTTTAACTAAAAAGTTGACAGCACCTTGCTTCTCGAGGGTCATTCTTGTTAATGTTCGTTTTCGCCTAAGACATCAGGGGTTTTAAATAACTGAATTAGTTACAAAACAAGACCAATAAAATTTAAACCCTTTTTAAACCAATTACTTACTTCAATGTTTTAAAATAAAAAGTTGTAATTGCTCCTAAAATTGAAATATCAGTTTGAACTTTAATTTCAATTGATTCATTTAATCAGATTAATAACCTTTCCTTTTGATCTCAAAGTTTTAATCTTCAATCGGTATTTCTATTTTTTAAGAAGAATTCAGATCATCAATGTTTTCCTTGGATCAGTTTTATATTTCAACCTCACCTCTTAGTCTAAGTGTCTAATGATCTCACACGTCGATTCACGCTCAAATCTTTACAAACAACCCATGACTAGCTGAAATTGTTCCTCAAAAAATTAGCCTTTAAAAGTAGGCTAAACAGAGAAGAGTTTCGGTTAGTCATCCTTAACTTCAAACCCACATTTTAACTGACCCAGGCGTAAAAAAATCTAAGAACTAGTCAATATTAATTTAGTATCTAACTATCTTCCTTTGTTCTTATTTTACCTAAGCCTTGTGGATTGATTTACTATTCTCCAACTCTCGAACTCATGGCGATCCCATTTTAACTAAGGTTAAGATTAAGTAAATTTTGAAAACGCCACATACAATTGAGAGCAGCAAGGCATCATTATATTGAATTGATATACATTCTCCCCAACCCGTCTTGTCATGACAATACGACTCGAGGATGTAGGATAATCTCACAAAGAATAAGAATTAACAATTTAGGAAATAATAAATGACACAAGTTTTTTTGAATCAATCTTTCTAACACTTATGTCAACAGATTTATTTAGGAAACAAATAAACATGAATTCTACACAATTGTTCTAATTTAAGATTCTAGATACGACTTTGTCATAACATCATACTAGCAAAAAAAGGATATATTAGATCATAAAGCAAACAAAAAAGAAGACTACTAATTCCAAACAAAACAAATAAAAACTCGATTATCCAGAAAACCAAACGCTCTTTCTGAAACCAATCTGAAATTTATTCAAATTCTCGAAAACCTCCGCGATCTATGAAACCAATTTCTGAATCACAAGCTACAGCAGGATCACCTATAAAAGGTAAACATGAAAAAAGCACTTATAACAGAAAACCAGCACGAACATATAAATAGAATTAACCTACCAGACATTATGAAAATACCACAGTTGACAAAAAGACCGCACAATTGATGATTCCATATGACGACTTTTTTGCAAGACGACTTTTTTGCAAGACGACTACATCCTTAAACTCGTCCTCGACCCATCAGTGACCCATCACGAGGACAATACGGTTTGGTCAAAATCTAGTTATAATTTTAAATCGAGGAGGCCATATTCCATGCCAATCAGATTTTCCAGGATTCAGAATTAAACGGCAGATATTAGATCGCTATTTACACAGCATCTGTAAAACAAACTCACAAAATTTCTTATTTTTTTTGAAATTTCGTCACCTGATTCAAACAATAAAACACCCCCGCATCGAAAAGAAACTGATGACATAGAACTCCACTTCTCAAGTGTTTTTGTAGAATCTATTGAATGTACCCAAAATCCAATTTGACAAGGAGCAAATGAATGATCACTATTGATATTAACTAAGTTATCTATATTTTTTTTTTTATTGGTTAAAGATGTAACATTCTCAACAATCAGCAGTGAGAGCAGAAATAACTCTGTTTTCGCAATTCTTAAAACCAATCCGCAAAAAACTCACTGATAACGAATTCTTACAATTAAAAAACAATGAATTACAAAAAAGCATAGTTTATAATAGATTAAATTCAATACAATCTCGTACTAATTGACTACAATCACCACAATCTCGAAAACAATTTCGCTTATTCTGCGACAAAGACACAACCTTAGCAGATGGAACCGATTACGTGTGGTATCAAGAAAGATATTATAAAATGTTCACTAAAATGTCAAATTAAGTTTAAAGCTCAGCTATATATCATGTAAATTTTGCTTTTTTTTCAGTACAAACAGACAGACTATATCAGTGTAACTCTCATAACAACAGATAAAACACTTTTAAATCATAGTACGATGTTTCACTATAGGACAGTTGATACTACCTTTGTTTCATCGTGTTTTAGCAAACAATAAAATTTCAAGTGAACTTCAAGGTTGAACCATCAAGTCATTCAAACTCCATCACATTTAACTAAAAAGGAAATTGTCAAAACACTACTAGCAGCAACACAACAAAGTATATCACCTAATCAATCAACAATTACATTGCCACATTATGAAAACAAAAATCCGTTCCCACAAACAACATTGCAATCAACAATTCAACCAACCTTTGTTCCCAAAAAAGCACCTATGGATTATCGAACAAATAGGCCATAAACCAAGAAACGTTCTGTAGAAAAAGTTTAATTAAACGAAAAAGAAAATGTTTTCTAAATGACAATTTTGATATTCTTTCAAATAAAAAAGTAAGTCACCCAATAGAATATCCGCTTCTAACAACGCAAACAAAATCTTAGGAAAACAATAATAATCAGCAACCACCCAAAAATTCAAATACACAATCAGTACATTTTCATGATAAAAGAAACACCCAAACAGATGGCACTGAAAATTGAAAATTTTTCTTTTTTTCAACAAAATAAACACTTTCCAACTATCGGAAAATTAACAATTTTTCCCAGAAGATGAAGAATACTTTCATCAAAATCAACAACAACGACAACAAAATAGCTCTGATCAAAGAAAACATCAATGGAATAACATCGAAAACCAGATGATATTTTTCGATCAGATATTCTTGAACCCTACAAAATGTATCAAAAAAATGAGCTACACAAATTAAATTTCTTATAAAACCAATCTTTACGCCGCCAAGTCAAGGAATACTGAAGTTTACAAATGAGATTTATTGAGAAATGAAATCCCATTAAGATCTTACTTAACAACAACACGAGACTAGTCGAAAACAACCTACAAATTTTACTAAGATAACTCTTACCTGCAGAACCACATCAATACAAAACGAATCCTTCGATCATGGTTGGATCATCTATCACATCAAACAAACCACTAAGTCTTTTCACAGGAACAGACCCTGAATACACTGTCGAAGACTAATTGAACTCTTTAACAGCCAACCTGATATTAAACATAGGCGTAGAACCTATAAATGTACCCCTCCATCAAAATTGCATTGACAGACGTATAGCACTGAAACAGACCATTTTTGACGGTTCAGTTCAGAAAAAGTTTTTAGTTATTTAGATAGAAATTAGGTCAAATTGGAAACGTTTCACCCAAGAATTCTACAAAATGTTTGATTCATAAAAAAACAATTATTCTCAAAAAAATTTTTGTTACGAAGTTTGTAGGCTCCAGAATGAAATAATTTTTGGTGAGAAGAGGTTTTTTGTTATAGAAAGCACTTTTTCTGAACACACACGGTTACAAAAACAAATAAATGACAGAAATTCTAATTATAATTCTAATTAAAATTGTGAGAAAAAAGCAATAAAGAAAAAAACATCGCATCATTCGACAATTCGATGCCTTGTTATAGATTTTCGCACACTTGTAGAAACAAGTAAAAAATACACGATTCAGATAGCAAATTCCGAGGAAAAACTAACTCAGTTACCAAACATATTCGAAAAGAACCCGTTTTTGAAGAAAAACGTTTATTTAAAAAAAGGTGTAACTATTGTTAAATATACGGACACACTAAACACGGATGTAGACAAGACAACAAGACACGGGTTCAACAAGACAAGTCAAACAGACCACTAAAACAAGAAGCAGCAATTATCGCAACAGAAACTCATTACGCAACAGAACTAGAAACTACTCAAATAAAAATTCAAATAACAGAAACTCTAATTACAGATTAAGTGGAACTTATAACAATAGGAATAGCAATAGGTGTATTTATAATTATAGATCACGTGAAAATTCAATTTTTTATAGGAATAGGAACAACATTAGCTGTCAAGTCATATCCCAAGGAAAAATTCTCATTATAACGGAACAACCCATACACTCAAAACTTAAAAAATTCAAGATATTAAAGGTAATTATTGGGTCTAGCAAGCGATAATGAATGTGGGTTTGTTACTGACAATTTTGAAAAAACAAAACTTAGTCCTTTTTTTCTTTTCGGTCAACACCGATTATCAAATTGAGCTTGAAGCTCTGTTGGTTGGAAAAGTCCACTAGTGATATAATTTTGCTTCTCTCGAGAACTACTTGCAGTTGTTAGAGTATATTTATTAAACAAATTCAGAATTATTAAATATGTTCAGCATCATATAGACAATTGTGAAGATAGATATGCAAACGATGTGGAAATAGGGCTGAAAGACGTGGTTTTCTTTGTTTATTGTAAAAACGACTGTGTACGATTGCGACAAGTAGACACAAAAGCTCGGACGAAATCACAGACACGACAGACATGAATCGAGTCAATCGAACGGCGTCCGCAACTGAGGAAAAACTTATATTTTGGTGGAGAAGTAGAGAGGGTGGTGGGGAACCCCCATGTTTTAAGATAAGAATTAGAACATTGCTTTGTTTTAGCATTGAGTGTAGTGTCCACAATGTATTAAGATAGGGAACCTGATTGGCAGTGTTTCGTGGTTTGTATGACTGTAAGAGAGTGGTAAGAGAATTTCTTTTGAAATTTCTCTTTTTTCTTGCTAAATCTCGGCGCGCGTTACCTTAATTGTAAATATCAATGTTAAATTACGTGTAAATTGGAGAATGAAGGTCTTATGAGCTTTGCTTCATGGTAAGTCAAATCTAAAAAATTTTGCGCAAAAACTTGGATTTTTATTTTCAACAAAAAAACAAAACCTCGATACGATTTGGTAAAATTTGACTTACTAATTTTCTTTAGATTAGCATATTTTTAAAAAAGTACTCCATCTGCCTGAAACCAAGCTGAAACTTCAAAAAGTTAAGTTTTTGAGAAAAAAAAATAAATTACAAAGAAAGTATTTAAATCCTTGAATCGTATTGACTTTTATAACAGTTTACACGTTAAAGGTACAACCTCAACGGCTTCGAATATTTACTGCCCTTAAGTACTTCCCTTCTCGGTTGAAAATGCCAGAGTCCTTTTTTAATTTGTTCATTTGTTCCGATTAAATGGTTGATAGTTTTGAATCCGCGACTCGTCTAGTAAAAAATTATAGCTTCATCAAGCACACATCTTTATTTGGACATTGGTCAATCTCCAGTATCTTCGACAGCAGGTCTTTTGTCGCGTCCTTTTCTACTAAAATTGAATTTGTCTTTTTTACCATCATAGCAGCAATACTTATTGCTTCAAAGGCACAAGATTTCAGTACAGCGGAATTTTTCTTGAATAGACCGGGTTTTCGTTTATCATGCTTTCTTTTTATGATCAGCGCAGTATATACGTGGGAAGAAATTTCCTTTGCTTTGACAATAAAGTCATCTATGCAGTCATTTCCACCAATATGTATCCATTGAGATTTCTCTTCAGTTAAAATACAATCCTCCAAAGTCTCTTCGGCTCATGCTAGATACAGAGAGTTCGTGCCCTCTCCACTCCCTCCAAATTTTTCTCATCGCAACAATTATGAAAAAAATGTAAAATAACTCCAATTTTCTGAGTTTAGCATATTGAAGAACAAAAAATCTTATAATAGTTGGTTCCTTGTGTTCGATTGTTGGCTTAAACAGTTCTTCTTCGTATAAGTTTTTTTTTACAACCGTAGTTCTCCTTCATTGCTTTGTGTGTCTTCTCATCGCCCAGATTTTTGGTTATCGTATGTTTGGATATGTCCACAATTTTATAACCGAACGGGCTGTTACCCAAAAGCTTCATCGCCTCAGCCACAACTTCAGATAATGGATTCTCGTCTCCATCTCGTCGAGCATCAACAACAGACTGAACAAAGTTGTTAAAGCACAGCCTAGGCGTGTACTCAACAAACCGATAAACTTTATACATTGAAGTCCAAGACTGAGATAGAAGTTAAGAAAGGGAGAGATGATTGTGTCATTTTCTTTTTTAAAACTTGAAACAAACATTCGTTGTGTGTTTTTCAACAAATCATTTTCTTCGGCATAGTTTCTCATGTATTCTCCAATGTATTCTTCGACAGACGTCATAAGAAAAAAAAATTTGGGGAGAAAAAAGATAACTTTGGGACTTCAACTCGTCGGTAACCTTCAAATCACATTGAATATAGCCATAAGAGATTCGTTTCTAATTTTACAAGTGAAGAATTGGTAGATAGAGATGTTTTTTATGGAAACTTTGTCTTGACATGATCCTTGATAGAAGAATCAAATTTAAATTGCGCTCACAACGCACAATCCCATTTTTCTTGAAAATTGTTTTTTTTCTTTTATATATTCCCGTCTGAAACTATCCATTTCTGGATTTTTTTATTTCCCCTTTCAATATTTTGTCCTGACAAAGATGGAGTGGTTTCTTGGCAGGAGCAGAAGTGATAGTATCAACCCATAGCTTCAAATACTGTTTTACAGTGATTGTAGAAGCCATCAACAATGAAAGAGTGAATTTTTCTGCATTTCGGTTGTGTAAAAACTCTCATTTTTTTTACTCTGTTCGCAATTCTTGATAGAAGGATTTAACCATGTTTATGAAATTTTTTGATCTGTTATTTCTAGCTTTAGACTGATCAGTTTCTTTCAGAGTCATACTGTGTGAAGTCCTGTAGGCATCTCTTGGCACATTAAAAATGAACGTGATGGGCTAGTGTCATTTCCAAATTATGTCCTTGACGAGTTGCGAAGTTTGATCGACAACAGGTTTTCGCGTAAAAACTATTGATGGACAACAAGTCAATTCTTATACATTTTTTTCACATAAAATTTTATCACTTTCAAAGAACTGGTAGAAATTGTGATTTGTGGTTTTGTGTAGGGACATGTTTGCAAAATTTGGAAGAGTGCATCCCACTTTCAGCATGTCAGTTCTCTTATCTTGGAAACACTTTTTCATTTTTTGCATAGCCTCAACTGTGAGAACAACATAAATGTTGTTATACCATCGTCAGAACTCTTTGAAGGTAATCATGTTTTGTCGTTGACAGATTCTTTTCAAATAAGAATAGTTTTCAAAACATGTTGGTGGAGCTGATTGAATACGCAGCTTTTTCAGCGCACTTCCTTGATCAATTCCTCCAGTTAATAGTTTCAGTAAATAGTTGAAATCTTTTTTGAGACGGTTGCGATTTCTCACTTTGCTGAACAAGGAGTCGTTTAGTGATAATTTAGAACAATCTCGCTTGTCTGGACTATCCAACCACTCGTAAGAGATAAATCCTGTGGTTTCACTTGCTTTATAGGCTTTTAGATTTGATGGTTGTTGCCCATTCAAGAAACTTCCTTATGTCAAGAAACTGAACATCTCCAAATTTGAAGGATATGGAATCATTTGATTTTTTATGACTGTTGGTTCAGTTTCTTTATCACCAATAAGGTATGGAACCGAGTAATATTTGCTTAGATTCAGGTCGTATCTACCGCAATTGAATACGAACACCGGTAAGGTATCAACATTGCGCGCGCTCTAAACGCTTTTTCAAGTCGATCACCTGATTTTTTCGCTTTCAAGAGTTGTGTCGACATTTTCCCTCCATCTTCAACACATTCTTCTTCATATGCAAAGGTTTCGAAACTTCTGGTAAAAGTTCTTGCGTTAATTTTAATAAAGATCATTTTTGACTCGATCGTTAACAGTTTTTTCGATTTTTTGAAACTTGGTTCACTTTTGTACCTAAATTTTTTCAGCTAGAAACTTCAGGTTGGAAAAGCAATTATTAAGAATTCTGGATCTTTTTCACACAAGAAAATTGTGTCATCTTGCAAATTTGAAGACATTGAGACGGAAATCGGGACACCTGTTCCAATCCAAGTAGTTGTGTCAGTTGGTTTCAATTCTTCTGTGCGGACACAAATTGATTCGAAATCAAAAATTGCTACATTACAAAATATTTTCTGATTTACAGTGTAAGGAATTTCGAATCTGTCCAGTTTCTGAAATATTATTCGCGTAACGTGTATGCAATTTTAGGATAAATATCTCGCACTCGACCTTTACATCTGATTAAATGTTTGTTGGATATATTTGATATTTTGGAGAAACAGTAACAACTGGACATCAAAAACACTTGAGAAAAGAATCAATACAATTCGTGTGAATGATATGGTTATTGAACCTTAACAATTTCGGGTTTAACTTTCTAATAATTCGCCTGGCTAAATTTTCAACATTTTCTCTTTTCTGAAAGTCAAAATCACACATAAGAGTCGTTAAACTGTATTCTCAACAAGAATCAATTCTTCAATGGCAACTCAGCGAAAGTTCTTCGGATCGTATTCAGATTTTGATATAAGCTCTGTAAACAGCTGATTTGCATGAGCATCGAAATTACTATGATCTTGTAGATATCTTGCTAGCGCACGAAAAAGACAGAGATGATCTTTGAATGGTTGTTTGTTTTTATTAAACAGAAGCTAAATCACTCACGTATGTCGTAGTAAATGTTCGGGTAGAACAGATTCTGGCATCCCATTGGAGTTTTTTTTAGTAATGCGGCCAAAACAGTAACTTTTGTTATCAATTTGAATCTCCACTTTGCTTTCTCACGTTCTTGAGTGCTTTGCTCAACGATATCAAACTTTTCAACTTTTCTTTGAATGGCTATCAAAATTAACTTAGTAGACAGTAAAGGCGACTTCGCAAACAAAGTATCAGTTTCGTGCGCATACTAGTATCGATATTCACTGGTCTTCACGTTCCTGAGAACAAATACCAGATCAAGATTGATTTGTGCGGCTAAATCGAGCTTGTTGAAAGCTGCATTGAGTTTCTCGTTGATTACTTATTATCTAATTTGGACAATTGGAAGTTGAATACCTTATGCCTCCCATTTTCCATCTCAGTGTCCACCAAGAACTGATGACAAACGATAAAATCTTATTTGATTTTTTCTTCATCCTCACCTTTCTCCTCAACTACTTTGTTCAGATCAACCTCCGCATCACTAGGTTTCCCTTGCTTATCTCCATGTTCTTTTCACCGATGTTATTGGAGAGAGTAGTAACTGGGAACCTCCTTCTCACAAGAAAAGCAAACCGTTGACTGCTTGGAAGGTGATGAAGAATGCTTCTTAGCTATATGATAGTTCATTTCTTGCTGATTGTAAGTGACATAATTACAATCGGAACAAGAAATAACTCATATAGAACATTTTCTTTGATGTCGAGCTGCGGGCTCGCGAGAATACATGACTCCACAGTCTCCACACTTCGTATCATTCTTTTGATTGAGAGCAGGCATTATCTAAAAAAATGAAAAGAAATTTAACCAGAGAAGTTTTGAGAAGTTTTTCAAACTTAATAATTATTTTACCGATCAAATAAATGCGAAGACTTACTTTTTCGTTTTGCGAAAAAACTAATTCTATAACGAATAATCATTGGCAAACAAAACTAATGATTTAACCCCAATAATCAAGCTTAATTATACTAACAATGACGTCATTGCCTACGCAAATTGTTCTTTTATGGTAACGATATCGTTTTTCAAATGGAACTGACTTCACCGCTCACGTAAATTTTCTTTTTTGCTAAGGAACTCATTCTTTAAACAGAAATGATGTCATCGTCCAGGCAATACAAGTCGCCTACGAAAACTTCCTTCAAAAAATATAGAATTTTCCAGAAAATCTTTCAACTAATCAGAACTCAGTTGATGAGTTGCTCTACAACAAAAAAATAATTATTCAACTTCTTATTAATTTCTTTGTTACTTATGTTGTAAACAATTGAGTTCTCCGACAAAGTAAAAGTGTATTTGTGCAAACTTCCTCAATCAAAGAGTTCTCTTGAGAGCAAAGTATTAAAAATAAAAGCTTTTAACTTACTGCTGAATTAAAACCGACCAGAAAAGAAATTATATTGTTATTAAAATTTTGAGGTTAATCAAAAATTGTATGATACTAATTTAATGAATCTTTTTATTTCGTACCCAGTTCCCAAGTGTGTCAAAGCTCCCCAGCGAAGTTCTTTATTCCTCCATTTGTTAAAGGTTTTCAAATTCCAAAATCCTGCTTGATCAGCTGTGGAGTAAATAAATTTTTCAGAGATTTCCTTTGAAAAGTTCATCAATTTTGAGCTCTCATGTCGAATTTTTATTAAAGTCCTATAATTGGACTACCTACTCACAAAAGTTTTTTTCTTTTTGAGCAAACAACATGTGTTTTTTTTTGCAATTTCCTGGCAAAAATTGATTTCTTAAAACTTGATTTTTTTTGGTTGGATACGAAAACCTTTGATTGTTGAACAATTTTTGTGATTGGAAACGATCAACTGAACAAACTGCCGTAAATGATTTTTTCTTTCTGATTGGTTACGACTTTTTATCAACATTTCCATAAAAGGAAGCTGAATTCTGATTGGATACGACTACCTTCCATATACGGAAACTTTATTCTGATCAGTTAAGCCCACATATTTAGGTTGAAGTTACCCCTCAACCTTAACAAAAAATAGTTTTAATTTCAACTTAACTACCGTCAACTAGCCCCTCTCTCAGCTCGTTCCATATTCTCTTGCTCGGTAAGTTGTTTCTCAGAGTGATCTTCCCCGTTAAAGAAAACAACCTCATGTACTCGATCGACTTTGTTAGCAGAAAAAATTACAGTCAAGGTGATCGAGTCAGTCTCTGAGATTTTCTTGACCCGAAAGGATGTCCCAATTCAAGTGAGACATGATCAAGATCATGAGGAGATACTTTCGTGAACATAACCAAATGCACGTTCCCATCACCGAGAGTCAGCTTGCAACGATTGAATTGATGTCACAGATTGCAGAATGAATTGGGATGGACTATCGCGAGGTTGCTGACTCCAGATATGTGGCTCAACCGGTAAACAATCTCCTTTATCCGCGGGAAGACTGTGGAGAAGCCAATTACAATCGAAGAAGACGGAGAGTTCTCTGACTCAATGACTCCAGTCAGTGAACCACCAAGACAAACGCAGGCGATGGAGACAAGACCAGCGATGCGCTCCATTCAGAACTTGCAGAGTTTGGAGAACTCAGCTCTGAATAAATTGGTTGTTGTCGTGTGTTTTTTAAATATTTTTTTTTGCATTTTGTTTTGAGATTGGAACAAAGAGAGAAAGTAAGAGGTCATAGGAATAATGGTTAAAAATTTTGGCACACAGAAAGAACGAAAATCAAACTAGTTTTGCAAACATGGTGATAAAATTACACCAGTTTAACATGTTGTAGAAAATTTCACCAATTTTTTTTTCACACATGATAAAAGCATCCTTACAATTTGCGCACATTTTGCTTTTTTCGCCTTTTCAGAAGAAGAAAAATCAGGTTTTTGCATATTTTTTTTTCGAAAAGCCACTTTTTTCTGATCCTACACTGAAAATGATAAAAACTTTAGCACACATGGTGAAAGTTCGAAACAATTTTTGTGTACATTATAAGAACTGTACAATAAAGTTTGCACATTGCAAAGTTTTTCACACGTACTAAAACTTTGAAACAAATTTAGCATTTAAATAAAAACTTCATTAAATGTTTCTGCAATTCGAAAAAAAAAACTGTAACAAGGTTTTCTTGCACTGTTGAATTTTTTTTTCTATTTTTCTTTGTACTAAAATTTGATCCATAAAAAATCTATTGTTAACATGTATGTTGATCGAAAGCTTCAGAAAACACTATAATAAGAAATATCAGTTAAAAATGATGTGACCTAAAAACTCTTCAATTTTTTTTGAGATTGGACTGTTTTCATAAAATAAACACAATTTGAGAACACTGTTCATGTTTGCATTTTTCATTCCGCTGGGGAAACCAGCAAGTAAGGTCATTCACGTTTGTTCATTGTGATTTTCGCTGTCTTATTGGAGAGCTCTTCTTTTTAGCAAATGAAGTTAAATTGAACAAAATAGATAATTTGGCATGGTCAAACTTTACTTCAGACTATCATGAAAAGAAAACGCGAAAAAAAAGTTCATATAGTTGAAATCTTTGAGATTCTTGGCAGAAACTTCCATCAGAAATGCAGATTCTGAGAGCACGATGCTCCAACAAAAAATAAACCGTTAAGACAAATCAGATATGATAATGGCTAATCTTATGGTGCTTTTAAGACATCATAAAGTCATCATTAATGAAAAAAAAATTTTTGCAAATAACTTAACAAATTTTTACAATAAATTTTTGCGCTTTTACCTTATGCATAAGAAAAAAGAAGTTAGGTTAAAATTTTTTTAAAAGTATCCCACAAAAATGTCAGAAAAGTTTTTGCACACTTCTTCAAAGTCAAAAAAAAGTTTTGCTTCTTGTAAGAGAAATTAATCACATTTTTGCAAATTTCTTGAAAAAATCAAATCAAAATTTGCATCTTGCAAAAAACTGAGTTAGTTTTTGCTCACGTGCTAAAAATTACAAAAGTTTTTTGGTTGAAAAGAAATTTTTAATTAGAAAAAAAACTAGTAATGACAAGACTATATAAGCAGAATATAAGCAGAATATTTGCAGACCTTTGTAAGCAAATATTCAATTATTTAACGAAAATATGACACGCTCACTATTTGTAGAACCAGAACCATCAATGAACCAATCAAACATTTTTAACAAATCAGATTCATACTTTGATTTTTGAACTTTTCGAATCCTTCCCAAAAAAAGCTGATCTAGGAGTCTAGGTGGGCACCAGTTCTGGGTAGAGGTGAGTTGATGACTTCTAAACTTTTTTCGCAGCAGCGTTTCTTTGCAAGCCTTGGGTATCTTTTCCGGCAGTCTTCTTTTCAAGTTCTATTCGACTGCACGATTCAATTGATTCCAATCTTTCCCTCTAGAATAAATAGTATTGAACAAAATATGTTTTTGACCAAGTTAGAAATATGGTAAGCAATTTTGCAAAAGAGATAACAAAAAACTGTGCAGTGTAATCCGAATGAAAAGTGAAATTTGCTTGACGCATAGCAGATGCCATCATCTATTACTTGTTGAAAAAATTTTTTATTCAAATTGAAATGCTTATTTAGTAGTTTTATCACCTACGCAATGTCCAAAATTGGATCAGCACCTTCCATTTAAGGAAAAATACCATATTTTTAAGGTACATTGAGTCATCTACATTTCTATTCTCTGTCATTTTGCAAATATCACTATTTTGAAAAACGTACTACTGATCAGTTGGCTCTTAGTTTCAAAACAAAAACGTTTTAACGAAAAGATATCTTTCTCAATTGTATCGAACTTGCTGAAAATCCAAAAAAGAAGAACTCGTTCCTATATTAGACTCGTTCCCATTTTCGAACCGTATACAAACACAGACTCAGCCATGGAACAGGAATTTGCGGACTGTCACGCGTTGTAGGACATCCAGCATACAATAAGAAGAGAGTGTAAGCAAGAATTACAGGGTGAACAAGCCACCCTACTTTCAGTAACGACTCTTTACTGCAAAGGAGATTGAAGTCGTGAAGCAAATTTTCTTTCGAAAAGCCACTTTTCTCCGATCATACATTGAAAAATGACAAAAGCTCTAGCACACATGGTAAAAGTTCAAAACAATTTTTGTGTACATTATAAGAACTGTACATTAAGGTTTGCACATTGCAAAGTTTTTCACACGTACTGAAAAAATGAAACAAATTTAGCATTTAAATAAAAACTTCATTAAATGTTTCTGCATTTTAAAAAAACTGTAAGAATGTTTTCTTGCAATTTTGAAATTTTTTGTTTTCTATTTTTCTTTGTACTAAAATTTGATCCAAAAAAAATATATTGTTAACATGTATGTTGATCGAAAACTTCAGAAAACACTATAATAAGATATATCAGTTAAAAATAAAGTGACCTAAAAATTCTTCAATTTTTTATTTTGAGATGGACTGTTTTCATAAAAAAACCCAATTTGAGAACACTGTTCATGATTGCATTTTTCATTCCGCTGGGGAAACCAGCAAGTAAGGTCATTCACGTTTGTTTATTGTGATTTTCGCTGTCTTATTGGAGAGCTCTTCTTTTTAGCAAATGAAGTTAAGTTGAACAAAATAGATAATTTGGCATAGTCAAACTTTACTGCAGACTATCATGAAAAGAAAACGCGAAAAAAAAAGTTCATATAGTTGAAATCTTTGAGATTCTTGGCAGAAGCTTCCATCGGAAACAGACTCTGAGAGCACGATGCTCCAACGAAAAATAAACCGTTAAGACAAATCAGATATGATAATGGCTAATCTTATGGTGCTCTTAAGACATCATAAAGTCATCAAAAATGAAAAAAAAAAATTTGCAAATAACTTAACAAATTTTTACAATAAATTTTTGCACTTTTGGCTTATGCATAAGAAAAAAGGAGTTAAGTTAAAAGTTTTTTAAAAGTATCCCACAAAAAGGTCAGAAAAAATTTTGCACACTTCTTCAAAGTCAAAAAATACTTGCTTCTTGTAGGAGAAATTCATCACATTTTTGCAAATTTCTTGAAGAATCAAATCAAAATTTGCATCTTGCAAAAAGCTGAGTTAGTTTTTGCTCACGTGCTAAAAATTACAAAAGTTTTTTGGTTGAAAAGAAATTGTTAATTAGAAAAAAAAACTAGTGATGACAAGACTGTTATAAGCAAATATTCAATTATTTAACGAAAAAATGACACGCTCACTACTTGTAGAACCAGAACCATCAATGAACCAATCAACCATTTTTAACAAATCAGTTTCATACTTTGATTTTTGACTTTTTCGAATTCTTCCAAAAAAGCTGATCTAGGAGTCTGGGTGGGCTCTAGTTCTGGGTAGTGGTGAGTTGATGTCTTCTGAACTTTTTTCGGAGCAGCGTTTCCTTGCAAGACGGGTATCTTTTCCGGAAATCTTTTTTTCAAGTTGTGTTCGACTGCACAATCCAATTGATTCCAATCTTTGCCTCTAGAATCAATAGTATTGAACAAAATATGTTTTTGACCAAGTTAGAAATATGGTAAGCAATTTTGCAAAAGAGATAACAAAAAACTGTGCAGTGTAATCCGAATGAAAAGTGAAATTTGCTTGACGCATAGCAGATGCCATCATCTATTACTTGTTGAAAAAATTTTTTATTCAAATTGAAATGCTTATTTAGTAGTTTTATCACCTACGCAATGTCCAAAATTGGATCAGCACCTTCCATTTAAGGAAAAATACCATATTTTTAAGGTACATTGAGTCATCTACATTTCTATTCTCTGTCATTTTGCAAATATCACTATTTTGAAAAACGTACTACTGATCAGTTGGCTCTTAGTTTCAAAACAAAAACGTTTTAACGAAAAGATATCTTTCTCAATTGTATCGAACTTGCTGAAAATCCAAAAAAGAAGAACTCGTTCCTATATTAGACTCGTTCCCATTTTCGAACCGTATACAAACACAGACTCAGCCATGGAACAGGAATTTGCGGACTGTCACGCGTTGTAGGACATCCAGCATACAATAAGAAGAGAGTGTAAGCAAGAATTACAGGGTGAACAAGCCACCCTACTTTCAGTAACGACTCTTTACTGCAAAGGAGATTGAAGTCGTGAAGCAAATTTTCTTTCGAAAAGCCACTTTTCTCCGATCATACATTGAAAAATGACAAAAGCTCTAGCACACATGGTAAAAGTTCAAAACAATTTTTGTGTACATTATAAGAACTGTACATTAAGGTTTGCACATTGCAAAGTTTTTCACACGTACTGAAAAAATGAAACAAATTTAGCATTTAAATAAAAACTTCATTAAATGTTTCTGCATTTTAAAAAAACTGTAAGAATGTTTTCTTGCAATTTTGAAATTTTTTGTTTTCTATTTTTCTTTGTACTAAAATTTGATCCAAAAAAAATATATTGTTAACATGTATGTTGATCGAAAACTTCAGAAAACACTATAATAAGATATATCAGTTAAAAATAAAGTGACCTAAAAATTCTTCAATTTTTTATTTTGAGATGGACTGTTTTCATAAAAAAACCCAATTTGAGAACACTGTTCATGATTGCATTTTTCATTCCGCTGGGGAAACCAGCAAGTAAGGTCATTCACGTTTGTTTATTGTAATTTTCGCTGTCTTATTGGAGAGCTCTTCTTTTTAGCAAATGAAGTTAAGTTGAACAAAATAGATAATTTGGCATAGTCAAACTTTACTGCAGACTATCATGAAAAGAAAACGCGAAAAAAAAGTTCATATAGTTGAAATCTTTGAGATTCTTGGCAGAAGCTTCCATCGGAAACAGACTCTGAGAGCACGATGCTCCAACGAAAAATAAACCGTTAAGACAAATCAGATATGATAATGGCTAATCTTATGGTGCTCTTAAGACATCATAAAGTCATCAAAAATGAAAAAAAAAATTTTGCAAATAACTTAACAAATTTTTACAATAAATTTTTGCTTTTTTGGCTTATGCATAAGAAAAAAGGAGTTAAGTTAAAAGTTTTTTAAAAGTATCCCACAAAAAGGTCAGAAAAAATTTTGCACACTTCTTCAAAGTCAAAAAATACTTGCTTCTTGTAGGAGAAATTCATCACATTTTTGCAAATTTCTTGAAGAATCAAATCAAAATTTGCATCTTGCAAAAAGCTGAGTTAGTTTTTGCTCACGTGCTAAAAATTACAAAAGTTTTTTGGTTGAAAAGAAATTGTTAATTAGAAAAAAAAACTAGTGATGACAAGACTGTTATAAGCAAATATTCAATTATTTAACGAAAAAATGACACGCTCACTACTTGTAGAACCAGAACCATCAATGAACCAATCAACCATTTTTAACAAATCAGTTTCATACTTTGATTTTTGACTTTTTCGAATTCTTCCAAAAAAGCTGATCTAGGAGTCTGGGTGGGCTCTAGTTCTGGGTAGTGGTGAGTTGATGTCTTCTGAACTTTTTTCGGAGCAGCGTTTCCTTGCAAGACGGGTATCTTTTCCGGCAATCTTTTTTTCAAGTTGTGTTCGACTGCACAATCCAATTGATTCCAATCTTTGCCTCTAGAATCAATAGTATTGAACAAAATATGTTTTTGACCAAATTATAAATATGGTAAACAATTTTGCAAAAGAGATAAGAAAAAACTGTGCAGTGTAATCCGAATGAAAAGTGAAATGTGCTTGACGCATAGCAGATGCCATCATCTATTACTTGTTGAAAATAATTTTTATTCAACTTGAAATGCTTATTTTGTATTTTTATCACCTACGCAATGTCTAGATTTGGATCAGCACCTTCTCAATATTCTATTTAAGGAAAAAATACCATATTTTCAAGGTACACTACTTTTCTACTTTTCTACTACGAGTCATCTACTTTTCTATTCTCTGGCAATTTTCAAATATCATTATTTTGAAAAACGTACTACTGATCAGTTGGCTCTTAGTTTCAAAACAAAAACGTATTCACGAAAAGATATCCTTCTCAATTGTATTGAACTTGCTGAAAATCCAAAAGAGAAGAACTCGTTCCTATATTAGACTCGTTTCCATATTAGAACCCTATACAAACACAGAATCAGCCATGGAACAGGAATTTGCGGACTGTCATGCGTTGTAGGACATCCAGCATACAATAAGAAGAGAGTGTAAGCAAGAATTACAGGGTGAACAAGCCACGCTACTTTCAGTAACGATTCTTTACTGCAAAGGAGATCGAAGTCTTGTTTTCGAATCCAAAAATTGCAAGATTTTATACAGAATCACAAATTTCTCAATTTCAGTGGACTCTGTCTTATTGGAGACGTAAATTTTGTTTAAGTTATCGTTGAGAGAATAAAAAATAGATTTTCTAGAATACCTTTGGAAAAACAATCAGAAAATTCACTCAGAAAAAGAGGAGTATGATAAACTGTTTGATTTTATCCGCTGGGTTTTGTCTTATCTAGAAACATAAAAGAACTGTATATTTTTGACAAAAGCACTCCAGAAAACGAACATTCAGAAAAAGAACGAAGCTCTCAGAAATTTTAATTTGATTAAGCTTGAATTTTCTTCGAGTTCAAAAAAAATTAATTTTGTTGAACCTGTATTGTTTTGGACCGGAACAGAAATTTGAAAGAAAAAAAACCAACGTTATAATTTTGTTGGTCTAAATATATACGGAAAATCTTGAATGAATTTTTTTTGCAAATTCCAAAAACTTCAGACTTCATGCAACTCTACAAGATGCAGTTGAATCTGTGAAGTCTATAACGCATAAGAGACCTGGTTATTGTTTTGTTTTACCAGGATTTCCTAGATCTTGTTTTCATTGTCATGTGACTGGATTGCTTTTCTGTTTATCTATTCAATTTCAAGCATTGTTTTGATTGTTCGTCATTTTAACCAAAATTTTCAGCAAAAACTGTTATCATCATGAGTCTGTTTGTTTTGGATATTGAGGGTATTGAAAAAAGAATAGTGAAAGAGTTAGGAGAGTTTAAAAAAGGTCAAACTGTGTGATATTTTTTTCTTCCTTCCAAAAAGTTCAAAGCATGATCTCAATCTGATTGTTATACGGAGCATCTTCATGGAACCAATCGGAGCAGTGGTTATGAAAACAATACTGAGCTTCAAAAGTTGTAATCCGAGCTTCATTGTAATTCGAATGAAAAGTGAAATTTGCTTGACGCATTGCAGATGCAATCATCTATTATTTGCTGAAAACAGTTTTATTCAACTTGAAATGCTTATTTAGTAGTTTTATCACCTACGCAATGTCCAAAAATGGATCAGCACCTTCCATTTAAGGAAAAAATACCATATTTTTAAGGTACATTGAGTCATCTACATTTCTATTCTCTGTCATTTTGCAAATATCACTATTTTGAAAAACGTACTACTGATCAGTTGGCTCTTAGTTTCAAAACAAAAACGTTTTAACGAAAAGATATCTTTCTCAATTGTATTGAACTTGCTGAAAATCCAAAAAAGAAGAACTCGTTCCTATATTAAACTCGTTCCCATATGAGAACCCTATACAAATACAGACTCAGCCATGGAACAGGAATTTGCGGACTGTCATGCGTTGTAGGACATCCAGCATACAAAAAGAAGAGAGTGTAAGCACGAATTACAGGGTGAACAAGCCACACTACTTTCATTAACGACTCTTTACTGCAAAATAGATCGAAGTCTTGAAGCAAATTTTCCATGTCAAATAGACTTCAAACGAATTCAAAGAACCCGCCCAATTCTTGGGAGATTTTATGTTTGTTGAGAGCCGCAATGTATCAAAATTTTGTTGATTGATGTTGTAATTTGATGTTATTGAAAGTCTTATCTTCTTGAATCAACTTATCAAATTTCCTTGAGCTGAGCGGTATGAGTTGAAACATTGGTTTTTTCAAAAAATACATGTTTTCGTAAAGCTTCAAACTAATTTAGGATTTTTCTTATCGTCTTATAAGAAAAATCCCAGAAGTTTCCGCTCACAGTTTTCGAATCCGAAAATTGCAAGATTTTATACAGAGTCACAAATTTCTCAATTTCAGTGGACTCTGCCTTATTGAAGACGTAAATTTTGTTTAAGTTATTGTTGAGAGAACAAAAAATAGATTTTCTAGAATACCTTTGGAAAAACAATCAGAAAATTCACTTAGAAAAAGAGGAGTATGATAAACTGTTTGATTTTATCCGCTGGGTTTTGTCTTATCTAGAAACAATAAAAAAAACTGTATATTTTTGACAAAAGCACTCCAGAAAGGGAACATTCAGAAAAAGAACGAAGCTCTCAGAAGTTTTAATTTGATTAAGCTTGAATTTTCTTCGAGTTCAAAAAAAATTAATTTTGTTGAACTTGTATTGTTTTGGACCGGAACAGAAATTTGAAAGAAAAAAACCAACGTTATAATTTTGTTGGTCTAAATATATACGGAAATTCTTGAATGAATTTTTTTTGCAAATTCCAAAAACTTCAGACTTCATGCAACTCTACAAGATGCAGCTGAATCTTTGAAGTCTATAACGCATAAGAGACCTGGTTATTGTTTTGTTTTATCAGGATTTCCTAGATCTTGTTTTCATCGCCATGTGACTGGATTGCTTTTCTGTTTATCTATTCAATTTCAAGCATTGTTTTGATTGTTCGTCATTTTAACCAAAATTTTCAGCAAAAACTGTTATCATCATGAGTCTGTTTGTTTTGGATATTGAGGGTATTGAAAAAAGAATAGTGAAAGAGTTAGGAGAATTTAAAAAAGGTCAAACTGTGTGATATTCTTTTCTTCCTTCCAAAAAGTTCAAAGCATGATCTCAATCTGATTGTTATACGGAGCATCTTCATGGAACCAATCGGAGCAGTGGTTATGAAAACAATACTGAGCTTCAAAAGTTGTCATCCGAGCTTCATTGTAATTCGAATGAAAAGTGAAATTTGCTTGACGCATAGCAGATGCAATCATCTATTATTTGCTGAAAACAGTTTTATTCAACTTGAAATGCTTATTTAGTAGTTTTATCACCTACGCAATGTCCAAAATTGGATCAGCACCTTCCATTTAAGGAAAAAATACCATATTTTTAAGGTACATTGAGTCATCTACATTTCTAATCTCTGTCATTTTGCAAATATCACTATTTTGAAAAACGTACTACTGATCAGTTGGCTCTTAGTTTCAAAACAAAAACGTTTTAACGAAAAGATATCTTTCTCAATTGTATTGAACTTGCTGCAAATCCAAAAAAGAAGAACTCGTTCCTATATTAAACTCGTTCCCACATGAGAACCCTATACAAATACAGACTCAGCCATGGAACAGGAATTTGCGGACTGTCATGCGTTGTCGGACATCCAGCATACAAAAAGAAGAGAGTGTAAGCACGAATTACAGGGTGAACAAGCCACACTACTTTCATTAACGACTCTTTACTGCAAAGGAGATCGAAGTCGTGAAGCAAATTTTCCATGTCAACAAAACTTCGAACGAATTCAAAGAACCCGCCCAATTCTTGGTAGATTTTATGTTTGTTGAGAGCCGCAATGTATAAAAATTTTGTTGATTGATGTTTTAGTATGATGTTATTCAAAAATTGATCTTCTTGAATCAACTTATCAAATTTCTTTGAGCTGAGCGGTATGAGTTGGAACATTGGTTTTTCCAAAAAAAATATTCTTTTAAAGCTTCAAACTAATTTAGGATTTTTCTTATCGTCTTATTAAAAAAGTCCCAGAAGTCTCCGCTCACAGTTTTCGAATCCAAAAATTGGAAGATTTTATACAGAATCACAAATTTCTCAATTTCAGTGGACTCTGTCTTTTTGGAGACGTAAATTTTGTTTAAGTTATCGTTGAGAGAATAAAAAATAGATTTTCTAGAATACGTTTGGAAAAACAAGCAGAAAGTTCACTTAGAAAAAGAGGAG
The DNA here is from genome assembly GCF_963678635.1 of Symsagittifera roscoffensis. Taxonomy (NCBI): domain Eukaryota; kingdom Metazoa; phylum Xenacoelomorpha; order Acoela; family Convolutidae; genus Symsagittifera; species Symsagittifera roscoffensis. Next base: position 81,751,653 of record NC_087063.1, read on the forward strand.
TATGATAAAGTATTTGATTTTATCAACTTGGTTTTGTCTTGTCTAGAAACAATAGAAAACTGTATGTTTTTTGACAAAAGCACTGCAGAAAATGAACATTCAGGAAGAGAACGAAGCTCTCAGAAATTTTAATATGATTAAGCTTGATTTTTTTTCGAGTTCAGAAAAAAAAATTAATTTCGTTGAATCTGTTTTGTTTTGGACCGGATCATAACTTTGAAAGAAAAAAACCAACGTTATACTTTGGTGGTCTAAATATATACGGAAATTTTTGAATGGGTTGTTTTTTTGCAAATTCCAAAAACTTCAGACTTCATGCAACTCTACAAGATGCAGCTGAATCTTTGAAGTCTATAACGCATAAGAGACCTGGTTATTGTTTTGTTTTATCAGGATTTCCTAGATCTTGTTTTCATCGTCATGTGACTGGATTGCTTTTCTGTTTATATATTCAAGTTCAAACATTGTTTTGATTGTTCGTCATTTTAACCAAAATTTTCAGCAAAAATTGTTATCATCATGAGTCTGTTTGTTTTTGGATATTGAGGGTTTTGAAAACAGAATAGTGAAAGAGTTAGGAGGGTTTAAAAAAGGTCAAACTGTGTGATATTCATTTCTTCCTACCAAAAACTTCAAAATATGATCTCAATCTGATTGTTATACGGAGCATCTTCATGGAATCAATCGGAGCAGTGGTTATCAAAAAATTTCTGAGCTTCATAAGTTGTAATCCGAGCTTCATTGTAATTCGAATGAAAAGTGAAATTTGCTTGACGCATAGCAGATGCCATCATCTATTATTTGCTGAAAACATTTTTTATTCAACTTGAAATGCTTATTTAGTAGTTTTATCACCTACACAATGTAGAAATTTGGATCAGCACCATCTCACTATTCCATTTAAGGGAAAATACCATATTTTCAAGGTACATTGATTCATCTACATTTCTATTCTCTATCAAATAGCAAAAATCATTATTTTGAAAAGCGCACTACTGATCAGTTGGCTCTTAGTTTCAAAACAAAAACGTATTCACGAAAAGATATCCTTCTGAATTTTATTGAACTTGCTGAAAATCCAAAGAAGAAGAACTCGTTCCTATATTAGACTAGTTAACATATTAGAACCCTATACAAACACAGACTCAGCCATGGAACAGGAATTTGCGGACTGTCATGCGTTGTAGGACATCTAGCATACAATAAAAGAGAGTGTAAGGAAGATTTACAGAGTGAACAAGCCACCCTACTTTCAGTAACGACTCTTTACTGCAAAAGAGATTGAAGTCGTGAAGCAAAATTTCCATGTCAACTAGTCTTCGAACGAATTCAAAGAACCCGCCCAGTTCCTGGGAGATATTTTGTTTGTTGAGAGCCGCAATGTATAAAAGTTTTGTTGATTGATGTTGTAATATGATGTTATTGAAAAACTTATCTGCTTGAATCAACTTATCAAATTTCTTTGAGCTGAGTGGTATGAGTTGGAACATTGGTTTTTCCAAAAAAAAAATATTCTTTCAAAGCTTCAAACTAACTTAGAACTTTTCTTACCGTCTTATAAAAAAAGTCCCAGAAGTCTCCCCTCACAGTTTTCGAATCTGAAAATTGCAAGATTCTTAAACAGAATCACAAACTTCTCAATTTTAGTGGACTCTGCATAATCGAAGACGTAACTTTTGTTTAAGTTATCGTTGAGAGAATAAAAAATAGATTTTCTAGAAAACTTTTGGAAAAACAATCAGAAAGTTCATTTAGAAAAAGAGGAGTATGATAAACTGTTCGATTTTATCCGCTCGGTTTTGTCTTATCTAGAAACAATAAAAAAACTGTATATTTTTTGACAAAAGCACTGCAGAAAATGTACATTCAGAAAGAGAACGAATCTCTCAGAAATTTTAAGATGATTAAGCTTGACTTTTCTTCGAGTTCAAAAAAAAAATTAATTTCGTTGAACCTGTATTGTTTTGGACCGGAACATAAATTTGAAAGAAAAAAACCAACGTTATACTTTTGGTGGTTTAAATATATACGGAACTTTTTGAATGGATTGTTTTTTGCAAAATCCAAAAACTTCAGACTTCATGCAACTCTACAAGATGCAGCTGAATCTGTGAAGTCTATAACGCATAAGAGACCTGGTTATTGTTTTGTTTTACCGGGATTTCCTAGATCTTGTTTTCATAATCATGTGACTGGATTGCTTTTCTGTTTATATATTCAAGTTCAAGCATTTCTTTGATTGTTCCTCATTTTAACCAAAGTTTTCAGCAAAAATTGTTATCATCATGAGTCTGTTCGTTTTGGATATTGAGGTTTTTGAAAACAAAATCGTGAAAGAGTTAGGAGAGTTCAAAAAAGGTCAAACTGTGTGATATTCCTTTCTTCCTACCAAAACTTTCAAAGCATGATCTCAATCTAATTGTTATACGGAGCATCTTCATGGAATCAATCGGAGCAGTGGTTATGAAAACAATACTGAGCTTCAAAAGTTGTAATCCGAGCTTCATTGTAATTCGAATGAAAAGTGAAATTTGCTTGACGCATAGCAGATGCCATCATCTATTATTTGCTGGAAACAGTTTTTATTCAACTTGAAATGCTTATTTAGTAGTTTTATCACCTACACAATGTAGAAATTTGGATCAGCACCTTCTCACTATTCCATTTAAGGGAAAATACCATATTTTCAAGGTACATTGATTCATCTACATTTCTATTCTCTGTCAAATTGCACATATCATTATTTTGAAAAGCGCACTACTGATCAGTTGGCTCTTAGTTTCAAAACAAAAACGTATTCACGAAAAGATATCCTTCTGAATTTTATTGAACTTGCTGAAAATCCAAAGAAGAAGAACTCGTTCCTATATTAGACTTGTTAACATATTAGAACCCTATACAAACACAGACTCAGCCATGGAACAGGAATTTGCGGACTGTCATGCGTTGTAGGACATCCAGCATACAATAAGAAGAGAGTGTAAGCAAGAATTACAGGGTGAACAAGCCACCCTACTTTCAGTAACGACTCTTTACTTCAAAGGAGATCGAAGTCGTAAAGCAAAACTTCCATGTCAACTAGACTTTGAACGAATTCAAAGAACCCGCCCAGTTCTTGGGATATTTTATGTTTGTTGAGAGCCGCAATGTTTAAAAATTTTGTTGATTGATGTTGTAATATGATGTTATTGAAAAATATATCTCATTGAATCGACTTATCAAATTTCTTTGAGCTGAGCGGTATGAGTTGGAACATTGGTTTTTCCAAAAAAATATTCTTTTAAAGCTTCAAACTAATTTAGGATTTTTCTTATCGTCTTATTAAAAAAGTCCCAGAAGTCTCCGCTCACAGTTTTCGAATCCAAAAATTGGAAGATTTTATATAGAATCACAAATTTCTCAATTTCAGTGGACTCTGTCTTATTGGAGACGTAAATTTTGTTTAAGTTATCGTTGAGAGAACAAAAAATAAATTTTCTAGAATACCTTTGGAAAAACAATCAGAAAGTTCACGTAGAAAAAGAGGAGTTTGATAAACTGTTTGATTTTATCCGCTCGGTTTTGTCTTATCTAGAAACAATAAAAAAAACTGTATATTTTTTTAAAAAAGCACTGCCGAAAATGTACATTCAGAAAGAGAACGAATCTCTCAGAAATTTTAATATGATTAAGCTTGACTTTTCTTCGAGTTCAAAAAGAAAAAATTAATTTTGTTGAACCTGTATTGTTTTGGACCGGATCATATTTTTGAAAAAAATCCAACGTTTTACTTTTGCTGGTCTAAATATATACGGAAATTCTTGAATGGATTGTTTTTTGCAAATTCCAAAAACTTCAGACATCATGCAACTCTACAAGATGCAGCTGAATCTGTGAAGTCTATAACGCATAAGAGACCTGGTTATTGTTTTGTTTTACCAGGATTCCCTAGATCTTTTTTTCGTCGTCATGTGACTGGATTGCTTTTCTGTTTATATATTCAACTTCAAGCACTGTTTTGATTGTCCGCCATTTTAACCAAAATTGTCAGCAAAAATTGTTATCATCATAAGTCTGTTTGTTTTGGATTTTGAGGGTAATGAAAACAGAGTAGTGAATGAGTTAGGAGAGTTTAAAAAAGGTCAAACTGTGTGATATTCCTTTCTTCCTACCAAAAATTTCAAAGCATGATCTCAATCTGATTGTTATACGGAGCATCTTCATGGAATCAATCGGAGCAGTGGTTATGAAAACAATACTGAGCTTCAAAAGTTGTAATCCGAGCTTCATTGTAATTCGAATGAAAAGTGAAATTTGCTTGACGCATAGCAGATGCCATCATCTATTATTTGCTGGAAACAGTTTTTATTCAACTTGAAATGCTTATTTAGTAGTTTTATCACCTACACAATGTAGAAATTTGGATCAGCACCTTCTCACTATTCCATTTAAGGGAAAATACCATATTTTCAAGGTACATTGATTCATCTACATTTCTATTCTCTGTCAAATTGCACATATCATTATTTTGAAAAGCGCACTACTGATCAGTTGGCTCTTAGTTTCAAAACAAAAACGTATTCACGAAAAGATATCCTTCTGAATTTTATTGAACTTGCTGAAAATCCAAAGAAGAAGAACTCGTTCCTATATTAGACTTGTTAACATATTAGAACCCTATACAAACACAGACTCAGCCATGGAACAGGAATTTGCGGACTGTCATGCGTTGTAGGACATCCAGCATACAATAAGAAGAGAGTGTAAGCAAGAATTACAGGGTGAACAAGCCACCCTACTTTCAGTAACGACTCTTTACTTCAAAGGAGATCGAAGTCGTAAAGCAAAACTTCCATGTCAACTAGACTTTGAACGAATTCAAAGAACCCGCCCAGTTCTTGGGATATTTTATGTTTGTTGAGAGCCGCAATGTTTAAAAATTTTGTTGATTGATGTTGTAATATGATGTTATTGAAAAATATATCTCATTGAATCGACTTATCAAATTTCTTTGAGCTGAGCGGTATGAGTTGGAACATTGGTTTTTCCAAAAAAAATATTCTTTTAAAGCTTCAAAATAATTTAGGATTTTTCTTATCGTCTTATTAAAAAAGTCCCAGAAGTCTCCGCTCACAGTTTTCGAATCCAAAAATTGGAAGATTTTATACAGAATCACAAACTTCTCAATTTCAGTGGACTCTGTCTTATTGGAGACGTAAATTTTGTTTAAGTTATCGTTGAGAGAACAAAAAATAAATTTTCTAGAATACCTTTGGAAAAACAATCAGAAAGTTCACATAGAAAAAGAGGAGTTTGATAAACTGTTTGATTTTATCCGCTCGGTTTTGTCTTATCTAGAAACAATAAAAAAAAACTGTATATTTTTTGACAAAAGCACTGCCGAAAATGTACATTCAGAAAGAGAACGAACCTCTCAGAAATTTTAATATGATTAAGCTTGACTTTTCTTCGAGTTCAAAAAGAAAAAATTAATTTTGTTGAACCTGTATTGTTTTGGACCGGATCATATTTTGAAAAAAATCCAACGTTTTACTTTTGCTGGTCTAAATATATACGGAAATTCTTGAATGGATTGTTTTTTGCAAATTCCAAAAACTTCAGACATCATGCAACTCTACAAGATGCAGCTGAATCTGTGAAGTCTATAACGCATAAGAGACCTGGTTATTGTTTTGTTTTACCAGGATTCCCTAGATCTTTTTTTCGTCGTCATGTGACTGGATTGCTTTTCTGTTTATATATTCAACTTCAAGCACTGTTTTGATTGTCCGCCATTTTAACCAAAATTGTCAGCAAAAATTGTTATCATCATAAGTCTGTTTGTTTTGGATTTTGAGGGTAATGAAAACAGAGTAGTGAATGAGTTAGGAGAGTTTAAAAAAGGTCAAACTGTGTGATATTCCTTTCTTCCTACCAAAAATTTCAAAGCATGATCTCAATCTGATTGTTATACGGAGCATCTTCATGGAATCAATCGGAGCAGTGGTTATGAAAACAATACTGAGCTTCAAAAGTTGTATTCCGAGCTTCAATGTAATCCGAATGAAAAGTGAAATGTTCTTGACGCATAGCAGATGCTATCATCTATTATTTGCTGAAAACAATTTTTATTCAATTTGAAATGCTTATTTAGTAGTTTTATAACCTACGCAATGTAGAAATTTGGATCAGCACCTTCTCAATATTCCATTTAAGGAAAAATACCATATTTTCAAGGTACATTGATTCATCTACATTTCTATTTTTTATCAAATTGCAAATATCATTATTTTGAAAAACGTACTACTGATCAGTTGGCTCTTAGTTTCAAAACAAAAACGTATTCACGAAAAGATATCCTTCTCAATTGTATTGAACTTGCTGAAAATCCAAAAAAGAAGAACTCGTTCCTATATTAGAACCCTATACAAAGACAGACTCAGCCATGGAACAGGAATTTGCGGACTGTCATGCGTTGTAGGACATCCAGCATACAATAAGAAGAGAGTGTAAGCAAGAATTACAGGGTGAAAAAGCCACCCTACTTTCAGTAACGACTTTTTACTTCAAAGGAGATCGAAGTCGTAGCAAAACTTCCATGTCAACTAGACTTTGAACGAATTCAAAGAACCCGCCCAGTTCTTGGGATATTTTATATTTGTTGAGAGCCGCAATGTTTAAAAATTTTGTTGATTGATGTTGTAATATGATGTTATTGAAAAATATATCTCCTTGAATCAACTTATCAAATTTCTTTGAGCTCAGCGGTTTGTGTTGGAACATTGGTTTTTCCAAAAAAAAAATTTTCTTTTTAAGCTTCAAACTAATTTAGGATTTTTCTTATCGTCTTGTAAGAAAAGTCCCAGAAGTCTCCGCTCACAGTTTTCGAATCCGAATGTTGCAAGATTTTTATACAGAACACAAATTTCTCAATTTCAGTGGACTCTGCATAATTGAAGACGTAACTATCGTTGAGAGAACAAAAAATAAATTTTCTAGAATACCTTTGGAAAAACAATCAGAAAGTTCACGTAGAAAAAGAGGAGTATGATAAACTGTTTGATTTTATCCGCTCGGTTTTGTCTTATCTAGAAACAATAAAAAAAACTGTATATTTTTTGACAAAAGCACTGCAGAAAATGTACATTCAGAAAGAGAACGAATCTCTCAAAAATTTTAATATGATTAAGCTTGACTTTTCTTCGTGTTCAAAAAGAAAAAATTCATTTCGTTGAACCTGTATTGTTTTGGACCGGATCATAATTTTTTTTAAAAAATCCAACGTTTTACTTTTGGTGTTCTAAATATATGCGGAAATTCTTGAATGGATTGTTTTTTGCAAATTCCAAAAACTTCAGACATCATGCAACTCTACAAGATGCAGCTGAATATGTGAAGTCTATAACGCATAAGAGACCTGGTTATTGTTTTGTTTTACCAGGATTTCCTAGATCTTGTTTTCATAATCATGTGACTGGATTGCTTTTCTGTTTATATATTCAAGTTCACGCATTTCTTTGATTGTTCCTCATTTTAACCAAAGTTTTCAGCAAAAGTTGTTATCATCATGAGTCTGTTCGTTTTGGATTTTGAGGTTTTTGAAAACAAAATTGTGAAAGAGTTAGGAGAGTTTAAAAAAGGTCAAACTGTGTGATATTCCTTCCTTCCTACCAAAATTTTCAAAGCATGATCTCAATCTGATTGTTATACGGAGCATCTTCATGGAATCAACCGGAGCAGTGGTTATGACAACAATACTGAGCTTCAAAAACTCTTGGACGATAATCATACAATACGTCTCTATTTTGAAACATTTTCACAACAAATTCGATAACAATTCATCCTCCATCGCCCAAAAGTTTTTCTCCAGTTCCTCGGCGAATATCTAGTTAACTTGCTATGAGGGGAGCTACAGGATCTCCGAAAATTAGATGTACTAAAATATCGAAGAGAAAAATCAAAACTAACACGAAGAATAATTTCACTAGATAAAAGGAGAACAGTTTTAAACTGGCCTAAAGACTTACAAAAAACAACTCTAATCATTTTTTGTCATTATACTATTGACATAGTATGGATAGGTTTGATTGAATGCCGTATTCAGTATATCAATCGCAAAGTACCCTTCCGAGACCCCAAAAATTTGAACAAAACAAGAAAAAGAGGAGTTGAAATGAGTAACAATTAGCATATCATCGCTTTAATTTTGAAATCTCCTCGAATTGAACTAAGTCAGTCAGACAATATCATATTAGATAATCAACACACAAGAGAATCTATTGTAGTCTTTGTAAGTGCACTTAAGCGAAAAAATGAAGATTTTTCAGATATTTATTTTACCATTTTGTTTCACCATTCCACCTAAACTTGTTATCAACAAGAATGTCAAGTCGAAAAACAGAGGAACTTTGATTCCTTTCAAAATCTGAAAAGGTAAATTTGACCGATTATATTTTAGGGATAAACCGGCGTACGCTTGTGAACAAAATTTTAGTAAAGCAAGCGGCTCAGTATTTTGATCCTCCGAACAGACGTTTCCGAAGACTTCAATCTTTTTCAAAAACAATCAATGACATTTGGTGTATTGATTTGGTTTTTGTGGACAAACTAGCCAGTCAAAACAATGGAGTCTTTTTTCGTTGATTGCTGTTAATGTTTTTTCGCGATTTGTCAGAGTTGAACTAATGAGAACAAAATATGCCAAAGACATTGTGCAGGCTATCAGAAAACTATTTCTGGAAAAAATGCTCCTGACAATTTTTGGGTTGATTAAAACTAAATTTCAAAATTGGATATAGAGTGAGACTTTCAAAGAAAAATTTTCTTTTTCAAAGGGGATACAAGGGATTTGAAATTTCGGCAATATCTACAAAAAAGACTCCTACATACATCATCAAAGATCTCAACAAATCAGAAATCCCGGCAAAAGCTTGAGGAAAAGAGCTGAGAAAAAATCAGATCAACTGTAAATCATTTTTTAAATTATTATTCTATGGATCCCTTGTCATGGTTTTTTTTGCTAGTGAGCTATTTCGTAACGTTTTTTTTATTTATTACCTGAATAATAGTCTTAGCTTTTTTTTTTACAAATTTTGAAAGAACAATCAGAAAATTCACTTAGAAAAACAGGAGTATGATCAACTGTTTGATTTTATCCCCTCGGTTTTGTCTTATCTAGAAACAATAAAAACAACTGTATGTTTTTTGACAAAAGCACTGCAGGAAATGAACATTCAGAAAGAGAACGAAGCTCTCAGAAGTTTTAATAAGATTGAGCTTCAATTTTCCTCGAAATCCACGATCTTCAAAAATTTTTGTAAATTGAACGTTACAAACTTGGATGTTTAAGCAAGGCCGAAAGTTCAGAAATTGATTTCCAAAGACAGAAAATTTGATTGAAGGTGTAGCAACTACGTTTTTTGTCATGCTAAAACTCTTCACTCTACAGAAAGAAAAGCATTTGTATACGAATAATGGACTCATGTTTTATTGTCAAACTGTAAATCATTTAAATTGTTTTCTAATATCTTTTTTTTTCAAAAATTTAAACATTAATTATAATCATTTTTTTTCATTGTGAAGTTGAGGTGGGTGATGAATGGTACAAGCAAATATTTTAGGAAAATATGTTTTTGATGAAAAGAATCATGAACGAATATCATGGAACTTTTTTGGAAGTAGGTGTAATAGGACGTATGTGTAATAGATTTTAGTTTTTCTCTGCCAATTTTTCGTCATTGTTCTATTTCTAGTAGCATCAGCAATCGTTCGGTTATTTTTATAACTACATGTGAAGAAACAACAACTTGTGTAGCAATTTATCAAGTACAGTCGGATTTTTTTTCCTTGTTCAAAGCTAAGAATAAAAGTTTTTCTAGCAAAGAACGAGTTTACATTTCAATACTTGCTCCAAGTGGATCAGAAAAACCGCATCATACTTTTCATGGCTTAGTAGGTATGTTTTGAATAAATATTGACAAGGTTTTCTATTTTAATCAACCTTGTCATCCTCATTATCGACAAAGGCAAAGAAAAGTCATGGAGTTGACTTTGAACTGATTGCAAAGCTTCTCAATATTGGAACGAATTAGCACTTAAATTTTGATTACTCATGTGAAAAACTTTCAAATTCCAAACAGTTCGTACAATTCCTACTATTGGAAGACACACAAGACTGAGTAAAAAAATATATCGAGCATAACTTATTTCAACAAAGCAAAATGTGAAGAGATGTAGAATTTCAATATACAACACCTAGTCTTATTCAAATCACCAAGAGATGTTTTACAAATCAATGCATTAAGTCAACATATAGGTCTCGGATCTCAATTAAAAGAATGTTATCAAGATGCAGCATCTATTCCTAATTGTCATTTACTCATTGATTTGACTCCAGAAACAGTTAATTTGCTAAAGTTTTGCCCAAACAGCAATTTAGTTCCAATAAAATTTTAATTACCAGCAGGAATTGAAACAAACTTCTTGGACGATACTCATACAATACGTCTCTATGCTGAAACATTTTCAAAATAAATTCGATAACAATTCATCCTCCACGGCCCGAAAAATTTCCTATTTCCTTCGTTTTCTCAGCGAATATCTAGTAAACTTGCTACGAGGGGAGCTACAAGATCTCCGAAAATTACACTTAGTAAAAAATCTAAGAGAAAACCAAAACTAACACGAAGAAGAACTGCACTTGAAAAAAGGAGAGCAATTTCAAACTGGGCTATAGGTTTACAAAAATAACTCTATTCATTATTTTTGTTCTTCCACTATCGTCATAGTATGGATAGGTTTGATCTATCCGTACTCAGTATATTAATCACAAAAAACCCTTCCAAGAACACGAAACTTTAAGCAAAGGCAAGAAAAAGAGGAATTGAAAAGATTAACAATTAGCATCTTATCGATTCAGTTTTGAACTCACCTAGAATTGAACTGAGTCAGTCAGAGAATATCATTTTAGTTAATCGAGACACAAAAGAATCTATTTTAGACTTTGTCTAAGCACTTAAACGAAAAAATGACAATTTTCCAGATATTTCTTTCACCATTTTGTTTTACCATTTCACCTAAACTCGTTATCAACAAGAATGCCAAGGCGAAAAACAGAGGAACTTTGATTCCTTTCAAAATCTGAAAAGGTAAGTTTTGACAGATTTTATTTTAGGGATAGAGCGGCGTACAGTTGTGTACGAAACTTGAGTAAAGCAAGCGGTTCAAAAATTTGTTACTCCAAATAGACGTTTCCGAAGATTTCAATCTTTTTCAGAAACAATTATTAAAATTTGGGGTTTTGACTTGGTTATTTTTTGAGTCATTTTTTTTATTGCTGCTGATGTTTTTTTTGCGATTTGTCAGAGTTACCAATACGCCAAAGACACCGTGCAAGCTTTAGAGAAAACAATTTCTCGAAAGAACACTACTGACAAATTTTGGGTTGATTAAAACTAAAATTCAAAATATGATATAGAGTGAGAATTTCAAAGAAAGATATTCTTTTTCAAAAAGGATACAAACCACAATTTGCAGAAAACAAATTTTGAAGTTTCGGCAAAATCTACACAAAAAAGACTCCACATACATCATCGACAAAGAAAGAAATTCTAGGAAAACATTAAGGAAAAGAGCTGAGAAAAAAGTCAGAATAAATCAGATTAAAATTCTTTCGATCCCTTGTCATGGATTCTTTTACTAATAAACTAGTTTGTAACGTTTTTTATTTATTATCTGAATGATAGTCTTAGCTTTTTTACAATATTTTTATTCGAACAAATACATTTAAAAGAGAATGGAAAGTTGCTGTTTCAGAAATAGCATTTCCTTATCTGTACCAAACTGATACTGATGGAAAATTTCATTCGTAGGTGGCTCAGAAATTTATGAGGAAAAAACGAAGAATTGAACAACGCATTTTAAACCAGGATTGTATTCAAATTTGAGCCGAGTTTTGTTGTTCATGGCTGATACAATTGTAGCCATGAACAACAAAATCGAGAATGTCTAGGTGCTTAAGCATTTGAATTTAACTGAATATATGTATCAGTAGTAAAAGTTACACAAAAGAAAATTGTCACTTTTCCTGAAGCTCGATCAGTGTTTTTTCATTCAAAGTTCTAATTTGAGCCATATTTTTAGCTGTGTTTCGGAGCAAAATCAAACAGGAGCTTTAATGAGTGGGAAAGCACCGCAATTTCCTCACTAATCTTACGTTTTTATAAGAATACATTTTATGATGATATATAGTGATATAAAAAAATAAGAACTCTTTTATTGCGTTGTTTTCCATTCATGTCTAAAGTAAAAAGTGGAGATATAATATCTACAGGACAGTATATCAATTATCAGTCCTTAACAAACTTACAAATTAAAAAATTGTTAAAAAACTCTTTCCCTAGCATAAAGATAGATTTAAGAGATAGTACAGACCAACAAATTTCTTTCGTCTCCGTAAGTTTTACAAAATTTGGTCTCTTGTTCCGCAAGTTTTCAGATAATATTTTTTGATTTGTACTTCAAACAAAATTGTGCTCAAAATTCAGCTGAAATTCCCCTTTTTTTGCAAACAAAGCAACGTGGAAGAGATTTTGGTGCTCTTGCGCAAACCCTTGGGAGAACTGCAATCCCTTTAATCATAAAACATATAGTCCCAGCTGCAAAAGGAGTTGGAGGAGATTTGTTTGGAATCACCGCTCCATAGCCTGGAAAAAAGGTTAGTGGACGCGAAAAACCTGTTAGTGGACGCGAAAGGTTAGTGGACGCGAAAGACATTTGCAAAAGACGTGGGAACAAAAACAGTTCGAAAGCAATTGTGGGGTGGACAAGCGTTGAGCTAGTAGAACCAACTCCATTTCACAAAAAAAAATAAGTTCGAAAAACAGTTGCCCTCGCAAAGAAAATTTTAACAAAATAAATTGATTGTAAATCAAGGTAACCATTTTTGGTACGAGGCTTTTGCAAATTCTTCCTTGGAGATTTTCGATTAAGTCCCAGGTTTGAAAAACAATTAACAATTACTTCATTGTATACACAACAAGTATTCCCCAGTACTTATCTGGGTGAGAACAGTATTGGGTTTGAACTTGAAATGGATCGTAATCTCTACTTCGATATTCGTGATACTCATCTAGATTAAAGCTTCAATTATTAAAGGGAAGGATCTTTGATGCTTCCAAGAGAAAAAAAGTAGAATAAAAAGCAGAGTAGAGGCTGATTCAGATGAGGAACCAGAAACTTACTTAACTTATGGAAGCAACCTTTTGCATTCACTTTTCTCCAATTGTGAGTTTTTTTTTAACAATACAAGAGTTTACAATGCTAATGGATTATATCCTCATAAGGCACAAAAATGGAACGAATTCAACTCGTCAGAAGTGAGTAATAAAGGAAAACTTGCTTGTCATGGATACAGTTTTGAAGAATTTCCTGGTGCGCTTGATATGCATCCGTTTACTGATAGAGCAATTTATTAGAAACAGGGAAAAATTTTTCACTTTATAGGAGGCTTGCCATTGAATTTTATACTTGCCGAAAATTGTTGCAACCAAGTACCAAAGTTCGAGTTAAACTAATTCGAGCTAGAATTATCTTGTACGTACTGTCTGCTAATCCAAGTGTCAGTCCTAAAAATGTTGATTGTTTGCTGTTTACTAGAATAATTTTAGTTGCTGAGCCTAATCATCAATACTTGGAATTGAAACTGGAAAAATAAACTGCTCAACACAGTTATGTGGAAATTATAGCAAGAAACTTTTTTATTACATATCGTCGAACCCAATTTACACAGAAGAATATATTCAAAAACGCTCCAATAAGAAGAAAAGCAATTGTAATGAAATTAAATTCAGCTGTTGCTCAATCTTTTCATGAAAACCCCTCCAACTAACAACATTTTCATCTGAGAGAGCTCAGAATTATTCGGACAGGAAGAGCAATTGTTTCAGTAGATACTTTTTTCTTTCTCGCCCTATGTTACAACAATGAAAGCATTGCAGTTTAACGAAAAATTTCCAGCTCTTCGCATGGAAAACTTTCAACGTTCACTTTCAACTGAACAGTTGCATTATCCAGAACTTAGTGGAAAAAGCTTGAGAAGAGAAATGTTTTTCTAAGTCTTTTTTTGGAGCAAGTAAGGGAAATCTTATCGCCAAACCCAATTTAAACAGGAGAATATATTCAAAAACGCTCCAATAAGAAGAAAAGCAGTCGTAATGAATTTAAATTCAGCTTTTGCTCGATCTTTTTATGAAAATCCCTCCAACTAGCAACACTTTCATCTGAGAGAGCTCGGAATTATTCGGGCAGGAAGAGCAATTGTTTCAGTAGATACTTTTTTCTTTCTTGCCCTATGTTACAACAATGAAAGCAATGCAGTTTAACGAAACATTTCCAGCTCTTCCCATGGAAAACTTTCAACGTTCACTTTCAACTGAACAGTTGCATTATCCAGAGCTTAGTGGAGAAAGCTTGAGAAGAGAAACATTTTTCCAAGTTTTTTTGGAGCAAGTAACGGAAAACTTGGGAGAAAGACTACCAAATATTCAATTTGAAAAATTCTGAACAGTCGCTAAAACTTTTTTCGAGTTTTCAGTTTCCTACATTATTTTCTAATTATTTTGGGACTTTCGATTTTTATTGTCTCTGTACTTTCATTTTTGTTTTTCTTAGACATAAAAAAACAGAAAAAGTAGAGAAAGTAAGTTATTTAATTAAAAACCCGAAAATTACTACAACATAGACTGTAAAGCAGTATTCAATAACCTTTGTCCAGTACACAAGACTTGTGTTTGGAACTTTGTTGATTCAATACCTAATGCGTGAAAGTCATTGATTTTACTTTTTTATCCTAAATTGCACTATTAAACTATCGATTTCTTCGTTTTTAGATTTCAATCATCAAACAATTGCAAAGATGGGTCACTCTTCGATTGTACAAATAATGAAGAAATACGAACACAAGTGAAGAATACTTCTTTTGTACAAACATTTGAAAAAAGAATACGTTTTGATACGAATACATTCCCTGATGATATATAGTGATATTAAAAAATCAGAACACCTTCATTGCGTTGTTTTCCATTCATGTCCAAAGTAAAAAGTGGAGATATAATATCTACAGGACAGTACATCAATTATCAGTCCTTAAAAAACTTACAGTTTAAAAAATTGTTAAAAAACTCGCATGAAGATAGATTTAAGAGATAGTACAGGCCAAAAAGTTTTCTTTCGTCACCGTAGGATTTACACAATGTGGTATCTTGTTCCGCATGTTTTTCGGAAAATCTTTTTTGATTTGTACTTCATACGAAGTTATGCTCAAAATTCAGCTGAAATTCCCCTTTTTTGCATACAAGGCAACGTGGAAGAGTTTTTGGGGCACTTGGGCAAACTTTTGGGAGAACTGCAATCCCTTTTATTATAAAAAGACATAGTCCCAGCTGCAAAAAGAGTTGGAGCAGATTTGTTTGGAATCGCCGCTCCAGGGCTTGGGAAAGTTGTTAGTGGACGCGAAAAACCCAAGACATACGCAAAAGATGTGGGAACAAAAACAGTTCGAAAGCAATCAGGAGTTTAAAATATTTTTCAAGCGTAGAGCTAGTAGAATCAACTCCATTTCACAAAAAACAAGTTCGAAAAACAGTTGTTCTCGCAAAAAAAAAGTCCCAGGTTTGAAGAACATGTACTTCATCTTACACGCAACAGGTATTCCCCAGTACTTTTCTTGGTGAGAAGAGTATTGAGTTTGAACTTGAAACCGATCGTAATCTCTACTTCGATATTCGTGATACTCATCTAGATTAAAGCTTCAATTATTAAAGGGAAGGATCTTTGATGCTTTCAATAGAGAAAAAGGAGAACAAAAAACAGACTCAAGGCTGATTCAGATGAGGACCCAGAACCTTACTTAACTTGTGTAAGCAACCTACTGCAATCACTATACTCCAATTGTCAAGTTTATTTTAACAATTTAACAGCTTACAACAATAATGGATTATATCCTCATAAGGCACAAATATCGAACGAATTCAACTCGTCAGCAGTGAGTAATAAAGGAATAGTTGCTTGTCATGGATACAGTTTTGAAGAATTTCCGGGTGCGTTTGATATGCATCCGTTTACTGAGAGAGCATTTTCCTTAGAAACAGGGAAGACTTTTTCACTTTATAGGAGACTTGCCATTGATTTTATACTCGCCAAAAACTATTGCAACCAAGTACCAAAGTTCGAGTTAAACTAATTCGAGCTAGACCTCTTTTATACGTGCTGTCTGCTAACCCAAATTTCAGTCCTAAAAATTTTGATTGTTTGGTGTTTAGTAGAAGAATTTTAGTTGATGAGCATAATCATCAATACTTTCAATGAAATCTGGAAAGAGAAACTGCTCAATACAAATATGTGGAATTTGTAGCAAGGAAATTTATCATTACAAATCGTTAAACCCAAATTCAACAGGAGAATATATTCAAAAACGCTCCAATAAGAAGAAAAGCAGTTGTAATGAATTTAAATTCAGCTGTTGCTCTATCTTTTTATGAAAATCTCTCCAACTAACAACACTTTCATCTGAGAGAGCTCAGAACTTTTCGGGCAGGAAGAGCAATTGTTTCAGTAGATACTTTTTTTCTTTCTCGCCCTATGTTACAACAATGAAAGCAATGCAGTTACACGGAATTTTTCACGCTCATCTTATGGAAAACTTTCAACGTCGCCGACTTCTTGTTTTTGACTTGAGTTCACTGCAAAATGCAGCTGAACAGTTGAATTATCCAGAGCTTCGTGAAGAAAGCTTGAGAAGAGAAATGTTTTTCCAATTTTTCTTGGAGCAAGTAACGGAAGTCTTGGAAGAAAAACTACTAAATGTTCAATTTGATAAATTCGGAACATTCGCTAAAGTTTTTTAAAAAAATTTTTCGATTTCAGTTTACCACATTATTTTGTAAATTTTTGGAACTTTTGATTGTTTATGTTTCTGTACTGTCTATTTTGTTTTTCTTCAGACCTAAATAACCAGAAAAAGTAGAAAATGAATGTTATTTGATTGAAAACCCTGGAAATTACTACAATATTGAGTGTACATCTCTGGATAATGCAACTGTTCAGCTGCATTTTGCAGTGAAGTCAAGTGAATTTTCTCTAGTTTTATTCGCGAAAATCTAGCCACAACCAAAATGCCAAACATTAGAGGTGTCAGGGGTAATGTTTTAGCCATGAACCTATCAGAAACAATGAGTCAAGAAAAAGGATTGGGTTGATGAGTTTCGTAGAAAGAACGACCAAAATAAAGAGGCGGACAGAAAGTGATGACAAAAATGAGCGGATAACTGATGATTCTGATGGAAAAAAAAACCAAATTTTATCTCTGTTCCTAACCAAAGTTGACCCAGCGACTAAGACTGAATAATAAATATATTTAAAGTTGAACATAGGGCCAAAGAACTTTGAGGCCAGTTATTACAGTAATTTTTTTTTCATATATGGTAATTTTTAAGTTTTTTAAGGCCACATGAATATTTTAAGTCTGTATGATAGTGAAAACTGGGTAGACCGTTTCGAAAACTTTTTTACAGATATAATTAGTTTGAAAGCTTAGGGCTCCGAATACTTCTTTGATTTAGGCTTGATGATGAAGCGATAAACTTGGACATTTTTTTTCGGATGTCAAGTTATACCATTCATAGCACTCAAAAAGCAATTTTTTTGAAGCAGATTAAATTATCTAATTGATACACTATACAATTGACGCTGATGTTTTGAATACAATTCTTGCCCTGCTAACTGGTTCAATGTGTACATTGATTCGTTCTTTCAAGGAGTAGTTAGATAGGTAATCAGGTGAGCCATAGAAAACACATACTTCACCCCAAATTTGGAAACTTCTTCCTCGGCGCGTGGAAAACGAAAATGTTAAAGCGTGACTATTTTCCAAACTGAAACTACTATCACCGAACACCCAGGTTGACATTGCAACACAAAATCTGAAAACAGATTTTAGTTCGTGGAAAATCAAAACTTAGAATTTTTTAAGAACGAATTCTAAAGGTTGATTTTTTCTTACTATGAAAAAAAATTCAATCGAGGGACTTAAAAAGGTATCTATCACTGTTTATTCTGAAAAATAGAATGAAAAAAAAACTGAATTTATGTATTTTATCATTTTTAACAGACATCAACCAAAAACTATATATTTATAAATTTTTTTTCAGACAAAATTTTTGAATCATTACTATCAAAATAGTTTATTTGCTTTGTCATTACTTCATAATTCGTTGGCAGATCTGGAGTGATCTCTACCGAAAGCGACCATCTTTTTCCAATCTAATGTATGAACCATTTTTTTGTTTTTATTTACAGGTGAGTTTTGATCGCTTCGGTGGTGGAAAATTGTTGTCTTCTTCTGCTTCAAATAGTATAAACGGAGAGTTGAAAAAAAGTTTTTTTTTTACCGGTGCATCCCAATTAATTATGTCTTCATCGTCACTTGACACTTCAGCCGTACGAATCAACCCCGGTTCCGTGGATCTGACTTATTCTTCGTTTTCGTTGTCCAGGCAACTCTGGTCCGGGTGAATATTTTGAATATCATCGTAGACTTTTTCATTGAAAGCATTAATGATATCTTTTGTGTAACTCAGAGTTCATGAATTTTCAAAATCACATGTCGTTTGATTCGTTTTGTATTGTCCAAATGCTGAAGAAATTATTCCATCGTCGTCATAAAACCTTTTGTAATAAAAGGCCGAGAGTGCAATGTTGTTGATTCAATAACAGATAGGCAGTGGTTACATGGGCTCTCTGATTGCAGTTCGATTGAACAAAACAGACTTATTTTTTTCATGATGAAGCGTAGACTTAACTGCTCTGTTGACACCTTTTGCACTTTGCTTTGTTTCTAACAATTTATTGTCAAGGAAGACTACAGAGTAAGCTTTTGGTTTCGAAAACACTGCTTCAGAAACTAGATTCCCTTTCAATTCGTCTGTTAACTTCAAAGAATTTTTTTAAAAATTTTATAGAGAAAAGGGTTTTTGGGTATTCGCTTAGGTCTAAATGCTCTTGTAAATTTATCAAATCTTTATAAATATCTAGAGTCTCATTTCGTAGAGCAAGGAATCTGCATCCTTGTACAAAACTCTTGCTTTCTCGCTATACATTAGCACTATTTTTTCATAGTGAAACTTTTAAAGTTTTAGTTTGATACAACTAATACAGCTGCTCCAAGATAAGTGGGTTTGTTCCATTTGATAAGTTTCTTCAGCAATGTTAGTGCAATCATATCTTCTTTGAAGATCTTGAATTTGATGCAAAATTGAAATTTTTACAAAAAATTTCACCTGCTGTTCATTTGCTTCTTTCATAAGGTTTTTGAAAAATTCGACTGATGAAATTGAAGAACTTTGCTGACTTTGGTTATTTTAAGTCCCTGCCCAACAAAAAATTTGAGAAAAGAATAGTGACACAAATAATATTTCTTGTCTAACAAAGTTTTTATCAAATTTTCAGTTTTGTTTTTGTTGCAATTAAAATTTTTCCTGGTACACTGAAAGAAATTTTTCTCAATTTTGAGTTTTTCAGCAGCTATGGGAAAATCGTTGTGCTTGTCATGAAGACTATAGGGATATTCAATGTCAGCCATGACGGAATAACCTTCATTTGCGTCGTCGGGAGTGTTCAATAAATCTTGCAAACTTTTTCTCGTCCACTCAAAATTACTAACTGGCATTTTCATCATCATTGTACTCCCATAGAGGTTCACCACATCCAAGAACAACCCGTAGGTTGATGATTTTTTTTCGTCATAATCAGGAAAGTGATGGTTGTTAGCTTTCATAAAGCATTTTGACCAATTCCGTTCAAACCACCACGAAAAGCCTTCTCGCAGAAAAGAAGCATATAAATATCAGATAGAATTTCAAGTTCCACTTTTGTTGTTTTCAACATCACATCCCAAGACATATTAGGTGCAGAGTAGTAGTGACACGGGTCTAGTTCATAAATTTTTTTTGAAAAGATTCCTGAAGCATTCAAACACATCAGCTAATAACAAAACATCCGTTTTTAAATACAGGTCGTGATAATCACCCATTGTGTTGCAGTTGATTGTCTTCCAAACGGTTTTCGCATAGTTATATTCAGTTTCAGTCACTTCAATTTGGCCTGTCAAAGTATTGGTCCAATCTGACCCAAAAAATGGCAAACTTTTTTCATCGAATTTCGAGAATGATTCCATAAAAGAATACGGATACACACCTTTTTTTATCGGCAATTTATAGTCTTTTGGAAAATGATCTTTCAAGATTTTGAACTTTCCTGCTTCGAGTGATTTTGTTAGCTTGTCTAAGCTCTCAGGTAAAAAACGAAGGCTATCAAAAAATCTCATCTCCTAAATTTCTGTACTGATGACACCGTTTTTGCTTTATAGCTGCCAACCGATACATGCAAACTGAAGGATATGTAGTTTTCATCGTTACAAGGTACAGCAGTTAACTTTTCATGAGTTTTTAACACAAGATTCCGAATTAAATGATGAATGAAGCTTTTGAAAAATTACCGGAGTAAAAGATTGTGTTCTTTGAAGCTAGTTGCAGTGATTGTGAGCCAGACCAAAAATTTTACCCGTTGCATGATCACGATGAGCAACGCAATCTTTGCGTAACTCCTCGCAACAGATGCAACATTGTCTCGCAGTGTTGTAGAAATTTTTTCTTTCTTCATCTGAAATTATAAGTTCTCTATTTTTTACTCGTTTCTAGACAATACTTTCGATTGTTGACAAATCCAATCGAAAAAATCGCTCACAGTCCTTGGGCATTTTGAAGATTCATAAATGGTTTTACCATTTTTCTGGTTCACCAAAAATGCCCCGAACGAGCAAATCTCTTGTTCTTCAAC